>NC_068295.1:19453572-19759822 GCF_025860055.1 Xyrauchen texanus | reverse complement strand
CTCTCTCCACGTTGTGTCAGAGAAGCAACACTAGGGGTCTCTCTTGAGCGCCGATATCCACCTCTGATCTATGAAAAAAGGCCAATGAGAGTTGGCAGCCAGTATTTGCATGTCCTGCCCCCGGACATACGGGTATTTAAGCGGCGCAAATACGAGAGTTCATTCAGGATTTTTCTGAGGAGCCGGAAATGGTCCGGCCACAACAGTGGCTCGGCTCAGCGACGTGGCGGGGGAGACACAACGTCTCGTTCCCTCCATCAGGGAACGGAGGTTACATACGTACCCTAGACGTCCCCCTTCTGTCGCTCTCTCCACATTGTGTCAGAGAAGCGACACTAGGGGTCCACTTATAAAGTGCCATGCGCTGAGCCGTGTACGTGAACTGCTAATACAGGAGCGAGCAGGTATTCTTACGTGCAGGACGACCAACTGTATCAGGCTGCAAGTACCCTTCCCCAATGCCCCATTTAAGCCATCAGACTCCAGCCTGGCTGGGCCTCTTTTCTTTCTATGTTTCTTGCATAGAGCAACTAAGGCCGGGGCCCTTACACGCATTGAGGGAAGGGGGTCTTAGCCCTTCTTTCAGGGCAGAGAAGACCCTGCGGAGGCCACACCTACCCAGCAGGGGAGGCAAAAATTGGCAAATACATCAGATGGCCTAACTTAGGACCTATGTGGAAAAGTTGGTGCGGTGGTAGACCCAACCTCGTGGGGGGTGGGTAGCGAACAGCACGGCGACCGAGGCAGCTGTAACTGCCTAAGGGAGACACGGGGGTCCGCTCGTGAGGGGACCGTACCGTGGCATTACACACAGGGGGAGTCCGAACAGGAGGCCTTACCTGTGGAGCACCTCTACATTTACATTTACATTTACATTTATTCATTTGGCAGATGCTTTTATCCAAAGCGACTTACAAAAGAGGAAGAACATCAGCGAATCATCTTAGGGAGACAGTGGTACAAAAAGTGCCATATTACAAAGTTTCACTATCATCATAATAGTATACAAAACACATTTAAGTGCAACAAGAAATGTAAATTTTTTTTTTAATTTTTTTTTTTTATTTTTTTTGTGACCGGTTAAGTGCTTTTGAAAAAGATGTGTTCTTAGCCGTTTTTTGAAGATAGAGAGTGAGTTAGCTTCCCGGATTGAGTTGGGAAGGTCATTCCACCAATACAGGGTAGCTTGAGGTACCCGCAGTGGCTTGGGTCGGCGAGTTCCTACGCTGAACTGCGGACCCACGAGGGCTAGGGAGGAGTCAACCAGCAACCCGAAGATGGGATCTCCTGGGAACGGAGGCACACTGTTTTCCCTTGGTTGAGAGAAAGGGCGCTAGGCGCACGCGATTCACCCGGTCAGATCGTCAGCGTGCTACCGAGTTCTACGGGCTCGGACCTGAGAAAACACGGGACGATACTGACTCAACTCGGAGATTGAAGAATCTTGAAAAAGTGTTAGGTGTTGCCCAGCCCGCTGCTCTACAGATGTCTGGTAGGGAGATGCCCCTGGCCAGTGCCCACGAGGAAGCAACACCCCTGGTGGAGTGAGCTTGAACCCGCTGGGGGGGCACAGCCTGGGTGTGATAAGCTAATGAAATGGCGTCGACAACCCAGTGGGCAAACCTCTGTTTGGAGACAGCGTTCCCTTTCCGCTGTCCCCCGAAGCAGACAAAGAGCTGCTCAGAGCGTCTAGTGCTCTGTGTGCGGTCCAGATAGATACGAAAAGCACATACTGGACACAGCAACGAAAGGGCTTGGTCTGCCTCCTCCCGGGGAAGCACTTGCAGGTTCACTACCTGATCCCTGAAGGGTGTGGTAGGAACCTTGGGCACATAGCCCGGTCGCGGTCTTAGGATCAAGTAAGTGTCTGCCGGACCGAACTCCAGGCAAGTGTCGCTAACAGAGAACGCTTGCAGGTCCCCGAACCTCTTGATGGAGGCGAGCGCGATCAGCAGGGCGGTCTGGAGAGAGAGGGCCCTGAGTCCAGCTGAATCTAGTGGCTCGAAGGGGGGTCTCTGGAGGCCCGTGAGGACGACTGAGAGATCCCAGGAGGGGAACAGGTTAGGCCGGGAGGGAGTCAGCCTCCGGGCACCTTTTAGGAACCTGACAATGAAGTCGTGCTTACCAAGAGACTTGCCATCTACCGTATCATGGTGAGCCGCGATGGAGGCGACATACACCTTGAGGGTGGAGGGGGACAGCCTCCAAACACGAGCACTGACCTAACCGCGCACTTCTGTGGGTCTTCGGCTCGGGAAGAACACTAGTATGCGAACAGACGCCACTTTAGGGCGTAAAGATGCCTGGTCGAGGGGGCTCTGGCTTGGTTGATAGTATCTATGACGGTCGGTGGTAGGCCGGCTAGATATTCCGCGTCCCCTCCAGGGGCCAGACGTGGAGGTTCCAGAGGTCTGGGTGCGGGTGCCAGAGCGTGCCCCATCCCTGAGAAAGAAGATCCTTCCTCAGGGGAATTCGCCAGGGAGGGGCTGTCGTGAGGAGCGTGAGGTCCGAGAACCAAGTCCGGGTGGGCCAGTAGGGGGCCACCAGAGTTGCTTGCTCTTCGTCCTCCCTGACCTTGCATAGCACCTGTGCAAGAAGGCTCACTGGGGGAAATGCGTACTTGCCCAGCCCCACGGGCCAGCTGTGCACCACAGCATCTGCCCCGAGGGGAGCCTCTGTCAGGGCATACCAGAGCGGGCAGTGGGAGGTTTCCTGGGAGGCAAACAGGTGTACCTGTGCCTTGCCGAACCTGTCCCAAATCAGCTGAACCGACTAGGGGTGGAGCCTCCACTCTCCGCCGGGCAAGCTCTGTCTTGACAGCGCGTCCGCTACCGCATTGAGGTTGCCGGGGATGTGAGTGGCGCGCAGTGACTTGAGTCACTGCTGGCTCCAAAGGAGGAGACAACGGGTGAGCTGTGACATGTGGAGGGAGCGTACTCCGCCTTGGCGGTTTATGTAGGCTACCACCGTGGTGTTGTCTGTCCTGACTAGGACGTGATTGCCCCGAATTAACAGGAGAAACCTCTTCAGGGCAAGAAAAACAGCCAGCAGCTCTAGGCAGTTGATGTGCCAGCGCAGTGGGCCTCGGTTCCACCGGCCTGCGGCTGCGTGCCCGTTGCACACGGCGCCCCAACCCAGTTTGGAGGTGTCGGTTGTAACCAGAACGCATCAGGACACCTGCTGCAAGGGAACTCCTGACCGTAGAAAGCAGAGATCTGTCCAGGGTTTGAAGGCTTGGCGGCAGGCAGTGGTAACTTTCACGTTGTGCGTGCCGCAGCGCCATGCTCGTCTCGGGACTCGAGTCTGGAGCCAGTACTTAAGTGGTCTCATATGCATCAACCCCAGCGGCACGGCCGCCGTGGAGGATGCCATATGCCCCAGGAGCTGTTGGAAACGTTTTAGAGGGACCACGGCGCCTGGCTTGAAGGAAGCGAGGCATTTCAGCACTGACTGAGCACGCTCGTTGGAGAGACGTGCTGTCATTGAGACTGAGTCTAACCGAGAAAAGAGATGCTCTGGACCGGGGTGAACTTGCTCTTCTCCCAGTTGACCTGAAACCCCAAACTGCTGAGGTGCTTGAGCACCTGGTCTCTGTGCGCGCATAGTAACTCTCGCGAGGGGGCCAGAATGAGCCAGTCGTTGAGGTAATTGAGTATGCGTATGCCAGCTCCTCGGAGCGGGGCAAGAGCCGCCTCTGCAACTTTCGTGAAGACGCGAGGGGACAGAGACAGGCCGAAGGGGAGGACTTTGTACTGATATGCCTGGCCGTCGAACACGAACCGCAGGAAGGGACGATGTCGAGGGAGAATCGAGACGTGGAAGTACGCGTCCTTCAGGTCTACCGCTGCGAACCAATCTAGATGCCGGACGCCAGATAGAATTTGTTTCTGGTGAGCATTGTGAACGGGAGTTTGGACAAGGTCCGATTGAAAACTCGGTTGGAGGGACAGGCTCTATCGCGTCCTTGATTAAAAGGGAGGCGATTTCTTCACGCAGGGACTGAGCATGTTTGTCGTGCACTGCGGAAAAATGAATGCCCACGAAGGGGGGCGGAGACCTGGCAAAGTGAATTGCGTAACCGAGTCGAATGGTCCGGTGCAGCCAGCGCGACGGGTTGGGCAGTGAAAGCCACGGCTCTAAGCTCCGTGCTAGGGGCACCAAGGGGACAAGTATTTTGTACATACCCGGCGGGGCTTTGCAGCGGTGCGGAACAGGTAACACGCGTCGGGAAGCAACGTAGCGTCCCGAGGCTCTGGTGCTGAGAATAAACTCAAAGCACTTATCTTGCTCCGCGCACCCAGCAGGGGGCGGGTTCGTGACTGAGGAGGAGGTCTGATGCTGGCGTCCTCAGGACTCATCTGAACCGGCCAGCCGGGGAACAGTCGTGGGGCTGAGGGCGGGGACACCGCGTCCAGGGAGCCGGGACTGTTGAGGCCTGAAAGTAGAGTGCCGTGAGAATGACATTTGCGGGCCACATGACCCAGAGACAAAGGAAATAGCTCTTTTATTGAGAATTTGGGTATCGCAGCCCCTGTTGAGGGGTGCGGCAAATGAAAAAACACAAGATTCTCTTCCCGGCCCTCCACCGGGGGACGGAGCGGTCTTACCACCTCCGGAGCTAACTTCTTGAACTCTGGGTACGTTGTCTCAGGAGCGCCTGGGAGCCTTCTGGGTCCTCGAGGGGGTCCGTGAGACGGGGGCATACACTTCCCGTGGTTTGCTCGACGCCGGGGCTGAGAGCTGGGTGGAGCTTGAGGTGGAGCAGAAGGTCTTCTGGCCGCGGGAGGACACCCTCGGCGAGCATACGGGGCATGGGCCGTGGCGGCAGGCTTGCAGCGAGGCATGATGTGGGAAATGGCCTCCGTCTGCTTCTTCACCATGGAGAACAGTGTCGCCGAAGAGGCCAAACTGGGAGACAGGGACGTTGAGAAAGTGAGTGTTGTCAGCTTCACGCATCTCGACCAAGTTCAGCCATTGCTGGCGTTCCTGGACCACCAGCGTTGCCATCGCCTGCCCGAGCGCCTGTGCTGTGGCCTTCGTTGCTCTCAGGGCGAGGTCGGTCGCTGAGTGCAGTTCCTGCAGCGTGTCGGGATCAGGGCCACCCCCGTGCATGTTTTGCAGCGCTTTGGCTTGGTGGACCTGCAGGAGAGCCATGGAATGCAGGGCGGAAGAGGCGCATCCGGTGGCGCTGTAGGCCTTTGCGGTCAGCGAGGATGTTGCTCTACAAGTCCGGGAAGGGAGTACAGGGCGGCCCCGCCAGGTGGTAGGGCTTCTGGGGCATAGATGGAGCGCAACAGCCCTATCCACCTGGGGAATCGCCGTGACCGGGGGGGGGTGCAAGGCTGTGAGCGGCGCCCAGCACCCAGGAACAAGTCGTCCAGGGTTCCAATCCAAGCCCACGCTGTTGGCTGCCCGGGAAAGCATATCGGACATCTGTGCGTCGGCCTCTTCCTGGGCATGCAGGCCCGAAGGCGGCAGCCCAGAGGAGTCCTCAGCATCAGATACCACGCCCTCCGATTCTGCGGCGAACTCGTCTGCTTCCATCGCAAGAGGGTAGGCAGACTGGCTGTGAGGCGAGTCGCCGCTGCCTCGAGCGGGGAAGGGAGTCAATGAGCGTGCCGTGGCGCAGGTGGTCCAAGGGGGCGTACCCGGCGGAGCTGCACCCGCTACCATCCCCGAATCGCCTCCATCGCCAGCCGCATCGTTCTCAATCCCGTAGGAAGAAGGAGCGACGCGGGGGGCGGCTGGAGTGGCTTGCTTACGGTTGTAAGCAAGCCGCGACCGCAACGTTGTCATGGTCATGTTCTCGCAGTGAGAACATGAACCATCCACAAACGCAGCCTCGGTGTGATCGCTACCCAGACACACGAGACAATGCCTGTGGCCGTCGGAAGCGGAGAGTACTCTACCGCATGCAGGAACAACACAGGGGCGGAAAGGCATCTTTATAAAGACGCGTCCTTAAAAGGACTTCAACGCTGCTGTGTTTTGCTCTTTAAGAGGAAATTACTCTTTTAAGTAAAATCACTCTTTTATGAAAGAAAAGGACTCGTGAGACTACTTTATAATCTGCACTGTCGAAGCGCTCAGGGGCAGGAAATGCACAGCTGTGCAAACAGGAGAAAGCCGCTGTTGTGCGCCGTAGAATCCAACAGCATGCAGTAGAGGAATGACAGGAACTCGGTGTGTAACACGCAGCAATTGCAGACACGACCATCGGCTCCGAAGAAATTTTCTGAATGAACTCCCGTATTTGCGCCGCTTAAATTCCCGTATGTCCGGGGGCGGGACATGCAAATACTGGCTGCCAACTCTCATTGGCCTTTTTTCATAGATCAGAGGTGGATATCGGCGCTCAAGAGAGATCCCTAGTGTTGCTTCTCTGACACAGCGTGGAGAGAGCGACAGAAGGGGAACATCTAATATTCGAGTTTGGGGGGCTCTTATTTTGGAAGACAACATCAGAATGTCCTGAAACATTGTAGTTGACACCTTGAGAAGGTGTCCTCTCCATTTGAGGTGAAATTGGACTGTGGAAGCTAGGACTTTTATTTTTATGATTTTCTGAATGTATGGACAAAACATCTAATATTCGAGTTTTGGGGGGCTCTTATTTTGGAATTCAACATCAGAATGTCCTGAAACATTGTAGTTCACACCTTAAGAAGGTGTCCTCCCCATCTGAGGTGAAATTGGTCTGTGGAAACTAGGACTTTTATTTTTATGATTTTCTGAATGTGTAAACAAAACATCTAATATTCGAGTTTGGGGGGGCTCTTATTTTGGAATTCAACATCAGAATGTCCTGAAACATTGTAGTTCACACCTTGAGAAGGTGTCCTCCCCATCTGAGGTGAAATTGGGCTGTGGAAACTAGGACTTTTATTTTTATGATTTTCTGAATGTATGGACAAAAAAGGTAATATATGAGTTTTGGGGGGCTCTTATTTTGGAAGACAACATCAGAATGTCCTGAAATTTTTTAGTTCACACCTTGAGAAGGTGTCCTCCCCACCTGAGGTAAAATTGGTTTGTGGAAACTAGGACTTTTATTTTTATGATTTTCTGAATGTGTACACAAAACATTTAATATGTAAGTTTTGGGGGGCTCTTATTTTGGAATTCAACATCAGAATGTCCTGAAACATTGTAGTTCACACCTTGAGAAGGTGTCCTCCCCATCTGAGGTGAAATTGGTCTGTGGAAACTAGGACTTTTATTTTTATGATTTTCTGAATGTATGGCCAAATAAGGTAATATATGAGTTTTGGGGGGGGGGCTCTTATTTTGGAAGACAACATCAGAATGTCCTGAAGCATTGTAGTTCACACCTTGAGAAGGTGTCCTCCCCATCTGAGGTGAAATTGGTCTGTGGAAGCTAGAACTTTTATTTTTATGATTTTCTGAATGTATGGACAAAAAAGGTAATATATGAGTTTTGGGGGGCTCTTATTTTGGAATTCAACATCAGAATGTCCTGAAACATTGTAGTTCACACCTTGAGAAGGTGTCCTCCCCACCTGAGGTAAAATTGGTCTGTGGAAGCTAGGACTTTTATTTTTATGATTTTCTGAATGTATGGACAAAAAAGGTAATATATGAGTTTTTGGGGGGGTTCTTATTTTGGACTTCAATATATCATGCAGTGACAGGTTGTAAGGTGTGCTGAAATCTGTCTTTCTTTCGTTCTGTCTTCCTTTCTTTCTGACAGACAGACAGACAGAATAAATGAATGCATGTGAAATTGCCTTGAAACTTGTTGTAGTTCTGACGGTCATACCGCAATAACCAGTGTATACGCGCACCGCGAAATATAGGTGCGGCTAGTTTGACCGCTCCTTTCGAAGTGGCGGCTGGCTTGACCGCAATCTAATTTCAGTGAGCATGGGGAAAGCGACATAAAAACGCCTCAGAACCTCCAGACGAGGGGGTGTGACACGCGTCAGTCCAGTGTTGCCGCGTACAGCGCATAAGAAAAGTTTTATGTTAATTGAGAATTTTTGTTGAGACCCAGAAAAGTTTTATGTTAATTGTGAAGATTTTCATGTGGAGGAAAATATGAGTCGTGAGCAGTGCTGTGGCCATTAAAAGCTTACTTGTGAAGAACTCTACGTCTTCGTTCCCTCCTTGTCATCATACATCCTTATACTCATAAAACTTTTCTGGGTCAGGTGCAAGCGCCCTTATCGCTTTCTCCCCCGGACGAGCGCTTGACCACGCCCCCCTGCCACAACAAACTATATACCACAGAAATAGTAAGAGATACTATGATACTATTCCGAAATTAGTTTTAGCCTTAATTATCTCCGCTCTTATGTAGGATAAACTTGCATTGTACATAAAGAGGAAATCTTCTGCTTGAAATTAAAGATTATTGTATAGTTGTTTTGTTTTCTGCAAATGTGTGAAAGTTGTTCAAAACATTAGAATAATAAATTACAATGCTCATAAACTGTGTTCTATCCATGTATACAGATGCCCAATTATCCATATAAATGCATGTCTTATTAATACATGTCTGATTAATCATCTTTCCTCAATGTTTACAATGCCATATTTTTGGTATATTTACAAAAATATCATTCTTAAGGATGCCACACCATATACAGTATTGAATATACAGTATGTGGAGACCAGTTGTTAAAGTAATGTAACCGGGATTGAAATATTCTGATACACTGATTCTTCTTGTCAGAGTCTTGTCTGTCTATTCTATCTTTTTCTCTCTGTCATTCTCCTCTCTGAAGTTTAATAGTAATCTCTGGTAGCACTGGCCATCCATACTGATGGTGTGAATGAACAGTGTGTTCTGGCTGATTGAGAGGTGTAGGTGTCTCTTGTCTCCCAATGGGGAGACCTACAGGTGAATAACTGCAGATCTTTCACAAGAACAGAGAATTGGGAAATGGAGGCTTGTTTGAAAGAAAAGGAGGGTACATTTTCAGAAACAAAACTTTAATGCACTCATAAAGAAAAAAAATAGTAATAAATAAACTTGAGGTTTGAACTAGGTTGATTTAGTGTGAGGCTGGTCCGCTGGCACTGACTAGGGTGAATCCATTGGAATTACGATTCTGGTTCAAGGCTATTAAGTTTAACAGGGATGAGGAACCTTTTTTTGAGAGGTGTGGATTGGGTGATATTGATATTTTGGAAACAAATTCACAGCTAATTACAACTGTTTTATTTGTGTGCATGCATGCACATCCTTTTTGTCACTTTTCACAAGTTTTTATCACAAGTTTTTATTTTATGCAATGTTTATTGCAAAAAACAAAAAAAATATTAATCATATTTGTTTCACTAACTGTCCAAAAAAATAAATTACAAGAGTTTCAGGTCTTATTTTGTACCCTATTAATGTAAAGAGCCAGTTCATTTACAGAATAGTTTTAAAGTATAAACCCTGCAGGTTATGAATCTTCTGGTGTGAGACAACGGAGTGATGATGAATGTGCTAGATAACGGAAGGACTGAGTCAACAAGTAAGCACTGGGGAGAGAAAAAGAGAGACTAATCCCTCAAAGCCCAGGAGGATTAAGCATCCAGCGAGCATCACACCATATTACAGAGAGATGTTTTTAACCTCAGGTCAACTACCCAGAAACAGCCTCTCACTAATTTCACACTAGCAGGAGGGGAAATGGTGTTAATTTCTGAACAAGTCCAAATAGCTGTGATGGATTAGCTTTTTGAGAAAGAAGAGATAGAGACATGCTGAAACAGTGTGTATCTACTTGTGCGTGTGCATACATAATGCAACAGTAATCCTGGCTATTCAATGAGAATGATTTCCTCATCTCTCCCCAAGCATTCATTGCAAATTGTAATAATAAATTGTTCATTATAAATCTTCCATATTTGCTGCTACTACAGTTTCTGTCTATATTCTATCAACTTTTAACTATAAAGCCAACAAGACTGTGACATATTTGATTATGGGACCTATATTACCATCCTGCCTCAGGCAGTCATAACCACACATAATAACTAGAGTTCATTCAATCTAATGCAGTAGTGTATAAATAAAAGTGCTATATTTACGAGTAGTAGTAGTAGTATGTCATGAGACCTCATTTTGAAAAAGGAGTTGTTTTTTCTTCCCCTTTCTACACAATTTGGAATGACCAATTCCTAATGCGCTCCAAGTCCTCATGGTGGCGTAGTGAATCGCCTCAATCCAGGTGGTGGAGAACAAATCTCAGTTGCCTCCGCGTCTGACACCGTCAGTTCGCGCATCTTATCACATGGCTTGTTGAGCGTGTTACCGTGGAGACGTAGCACGTGTGGAGGCTTCATCCACGCACAACTCACCACGTGCCCCACCAAGAGTGAGAACCATGTTATAGCGAGCACAAGGAGGTGACTCTAACCTCCCTAGCAACCGGGCCAATTTGGTTGCTTAGGAGAACTGGCTGGAGTCACTCAGCACGCCCTGGATTCGAACTCGCAACTCCAGGGGTGGTAGTCAGCATCTTTACTTGCTGAGCTACCTAGGCCCCCATTTTGAGAAAGGAGTTTAAATGTGAAATTTATTTAAAGAAAAAGTTGTAATGAATAGAGGTGCAAAGCTTCCAATGTGTTATGGGCAGCTAAATATACTAAGTTGAATATTAGTGAAAATATCATAGCAGTTATCACTGCTCCTGTTCTCTTTCATGAATCACCAGTCAATTCCCCCATTGGGTACTGGGTCAGAAGACAGTGGTACATGCTTCCTGAAAACTTTGCAAACAACTTCAGAGTTTTCTCTCGTCACTTTCAATGAAAAGCGTGCACCATTTAATTTTAAATATTGTTCTAAGGTGACTATGATGCATTGCAAGTATTTGTTTATTCATGTGTATTGTATAGTCACTGACAAACTAGTCTGTAACTGGTTATATCAAAGGAGGGATCATCAAACAGCATCAAAGACAAATAAAATGGACACTTTCTGGAGGAACCATAGAGGGAATCAATTAAATTGATTTAAAGTATTTGTTCCTTTAAATGCCAAAACAAAGATGTTAGAAGATTAAACATCAAGCAGAGAGGTGGCTGAATTAAATACTTCAGTTCTATTGCAGTTGACTGATTCCCTAGCTGTTGTTTTGCCACACAGCAGTCTTTAAATATGCAATGATAAAGGTCTGGCATGTATTTAAATTCACAAATAAATACATAAAAAGCATTTACCATTGTAAAATTATGTGTTAGTATTATGTTAAAGAATGGAGAGACAGAGAGTCTCCTTGACTGTGTTTAGAATTTCTACCTTTGCCCTTGCTCAGACAAAGCCCTTGTCTGAGTGTATCTATCCAGCAGCATGTAGCAAGGTGCCATACAAATTGTAAATGTAGTTGGAGGAGTATACTAATAATCATCTCAAATTTCTTTATTTGTAATTATGTGGGTGCCAAATCATTTTCAATTCAAACTTTATCTCTCTTTATGGTCATCATCTGGTCCCTCTTAAGCCCAAGGTTTCCCTCTGGGATTGATCAATCATATGTGGCATAAAAAAAATCATTTTCAGACAGCCAGATCTCTTTCATCCCAGACAGCATATTTTCTGTGCTGTTGCTTTGCTCTGTGCCAAAGGACATGTGTGGATGATGCCCAAACAAACTGATCTACAACACTCCTGTATACTACATCAGTGTAATATTTGTGACATTAAAATGTGTTATCAGCAGTGTTTGGTGTAATCCAATGACAAAGTAATTAGTTACTGTAAAAAAAAAAAGAAAGAAAAATAGTGTAATGTATTACATTTTTAATTATTGTAATCCGATTACAGTTACTGAAATTTCATTATTTGAATTACTTTTAAGTACATTATAGCGTTATGCTTATTTCTAACAAAATCTTATGGCAGTAAGATGTAAGAGTAATGCAGCCGGTAAGAGTTTTTCCTAAAAGTTTTCCCTTGCGAGCTGTTATGAAGAAACAAATGCAAAAACCCCTTCATTTTGGACAGATTTTGTTCTAAATGACGTTGGTTGCGAAGCTCAAATTCTCTCTCATGCATTCATCCTGTGAATGCATGAGAGAGAACTGTAAAAAGGGATTTATAACTGCACATATTTTGATTTATTTAGCTAAAGTGAAAGCAGAAAAATAAGAAGTTTAAAATAAAGAAATTATATTTTTTCATAATGAAAATAAAGCCTATTATATGACCATTGTCCTAAATTCTCATTACCATAATTGATTCAGACATTTTCCTTTGTTATTTTTTTATTGTAATTCCCATTATTCGTAATGTTGATTCTCATAAGTCTAATGTAAAATTGTTTTATTACAGTAAATACAATTATTTAAAAAAATAAATCCGCATAAATTAATGGAAGTACAACAAATACCACCACAATGTAGAAATACCTTAAAAATTATAATAATAATAAAAAAAAAAACTGCATTACAATAGGCGACCTGTCCAGGGTGTCCCCCGCCTTTCGCCCAATGTTAGCTGGGATAGGCTCCAGCCCCCCGCGACCCTGTACACAGGATAAGCGGTTGACGATGGATGGATGGATGGACTGCATTACAATAATAACAATGGCTGGGGGATGGTGTGTCATATTTTCCAAAATAGGCACTGTGACATATGGCTCAGCCATGTTCTTGACAGGTTTTGTGAAATCTGGACATTTACTGAAATGTAAAGAATTTAAGATTTAAAAAGTGCTCATTTCTCCTAAAGACAAGTAACTAATCAGAGAAGGTGACAGAAAATAGGTAAGAGAGAAGATAGACAAAGTCCAAATTAATCATGAGATGAATGACATGGTGCATGTGTGACAACTGAAAAGAGACCAGAAATGTTGTCCTTTCACCTGATCAAGTACCACATTCAACATTCACTTATAGCGCCACTCTCAACAGTACATCACCACAGTCTGCGTCACTTAAACATAAATGCATTGTGCAATTGTGGCTACTATTTGCTTTGAGGGGGCATGGTCTCCTGTAAGAAAGGCTGTAGTAAATGGAGATGCACTCACTGTTGTAAGTCAGTCAATGATGAACATCTTTAAAGATGGTGAAACATGATCAAAAACAATACAATTGAGTAGAGTTGTGTTAACCATGTATACAAAATGTCATAGTGTAGAGTTTCTATGCATCCATCATACTGTATATGCCATTCACAAGTGCGTGTGTGTGTGTGTGTGTGTGTGTGTGTAACTTTGCTCTGTCACAGAAGAACAAAGTAACTTTGTTCTTCTGTGACACTTCATTTGACACAATATTTATATTTTCTGTTCCTTTACATGTTTCTTCCTTTGACATTCTTCCCTCCTATTTTAGCCAAATGATGGAAAGGGGGGAAACTGCTGCATGAAAGGAATAATTCACCCAACACTCTCATGTTGTTCCAAATGCATATGACTTTCTTTGTTATGTGCAATGCAAAATGAAATGTTAGTCAGAATGTTTGAGGCTGACAAATTCTGTTTGTATGGGAAAGAGCAGCATCATAATTGTTTCAATATATATCCTCTTGTGTTTCATTGAAGAAATGTTATTTAGGTTTGGAACAACATAAGTGTGAGTAAACTGTGACATAATTTTCATATTTTTGTGTAAACTAAACCATTTACTTATTTTTTCATTCAAGTTGTATTTCAAGAGTTGTTTATGTGGACACTCAAACTACTCATATTTGTTATAAGTGTCATCGAACAGTGAGACAAATCATTTTCAAGCTTTGAATTTGGTTCTGGTCATAGGATTGCATCAAGGGGTTCTCCATTAAATATATTATGACAAGAATAGATTACTTGAAACATGTCATCTTGCCGAGTCACTCATGTCATTATGGAAATCCACCTAAGGCATCTTCCACAATAACAGTCCCCATTGAACACATATGATATTTACATAGCTATTCTGCCTGCTGTACTCAAACCTTTTTAAATGCATATTAAAGAACCCACAGTGGTGATCAAAGGCATGGAACAACATATCTTTTATTGGTAAACAGTTACTACACAGATGGGTATGGAACATCAAGACAAAATGAGACTAATAGCACATCAAAAGACAAACTGAATTACACACAGATTCATACCAGAGAGAGATTGAGAGGGGGACAGAAACAGGTGAAGCAGATCACAAGCTATAGATGAAAGGTTTAGAGGAAGGGGGTGTTTGAATATGATCAATGTTACATGGGCTGGGTAAATAGTGGATAAAAATGCTTGATACCTTGTTTTAATCTACCATCATGCGTACATTTTGGTAATAATAACTAAGCCATATTGTCATACTCATCTGACTTTACAGATGCAAACATATTCAGCTCTTTTCCATAGCAAATAGATTGTATAGGCCCCAAATCCTTCCACTAACTCATCATTTGGCTGCTGCAGACAGAGATTACACCCAGTCTGTCAATTTGTACATGCTGCCCCACAGTCCAGTTAAATCCAATGGATCACTCACTCTTCACTTCCTTTCATAAAAAGGCATTGTTTTTCTGGCAGCGGCATTAGGCACGCAAGCCATGTGGTCAGTGGGAGCATACCCAGTTGCTGACACAGTGCTGGTTATAACTGTGCTCAATATTTGAGGAAAGAGATGCAGATCATAAAACCACTCATCCCCTGCAGTTTTACATATATTTGGGAGAGAATATATATATTTATTTATTAGGGCTGTCAATCGATTCGAATTTGTAATCGAATTAATTACATAATGTCCCGATTAATTAATCGCATATACAAATATTTGCTGAGAAAGCTACTCATATAAATATTCAATATATATTGATGAAATAATTATACATTGTTATCTTTAAATATTATATATATATATATATATATATATATATATATATATATATATATATATATATATATATATAAAATAAAAAATATTCAGATAATTAAAATGTATTACATTCTTGTAGCAGAAGAGTTAATCATTGATAAGACAATACAAATACCGGCTTTAGAATACAATGTATTGTTTACTACCATATAATTGATCATAAGTCAATCATTGGCACACAGTTCAGAGCAATCCATTACACATGTGAATTTGTCAATCGGTTGGAGATTTATTATGATGGCTTGTTTAAGGACCCGTCAATGTACACCTGTGTCAGATATGCTTGTGTAGTGTCTAGGGTGCGTTGCGTCATAAACATAATATGTTTAGGTCACTGTGTCAAGTTAAATATAGTTAAATACTCAATATTTAAACACATCTTGAGATCCCTTAGTTCGCATTTGCGCTCCTTCAAGTGTTTTGAACGCAAGAACGTAACGCATGTTTGTGTAGTTCTGCCTACTGAAAAGTTGTTTTCTTAAATGTGTAAACTGTGCATTGCTCATACAGCTGAAATTTCACTTACTGCCCTCTGGAGTAAACAGGTGCTACTACAATCTTGCATTTCTCAGGAATCTTCCTTATTACGGTCCGGGGGCATTGCGATTAATTGCGTAATGTTTTGGTAAAAACTGCATAAATCTGGGAGTGATTTATATATATATATATATATATATATATATATATATATATATATATATATATATATATATATATATATATATATGCAGTGCATCCGGAAAGTAAAGGCCTGAACCATAAAGTTTTGATTGGTGGAGTGCTGCAGAGATGGTTGTTCTTCTGGAAGGTTATCCTCTCTCCACAGAGAAAGGACAGAGCTGGAGCTCTGTCAGAGTGACCATCGGGTTCTTGGTCACCTCCCTGACTAAGGCCCTTCTCCCCTGATCGCTCAGTTTTTCTGTGCGGCCAGCTCTAGGAAGAGTCTTGGTGGTTCCATACTTCTTCCATTTACGGATGATGGAGGCCACTGGGCTCATTGGGACCTTCAATGCTGCAGACATTTTTCTGTGCCTTTCCCCAGATCTGTGCCTCGATACAATCCTTTCTCGGAGGTCTACAGACAATTCCTTGGACATCATGGCTTGGTTTGTGCTCTGAAATGCACTGTTAACTGTGGGACCTTATATAGACAGGTGTGTGCCTTTCCAAATCATGTCCAATCAACTGAATTTTCCACAGGTGGACTCCAATCAAGTTTTAGAAACATCTCAAGGATGATCAGTGGAAACAGGATGAAACTGAGCTCAATTTTGAGTGTCATGGCAAAAGCTGTGAATTCTTATGTACTTATGTGATTTTTTTTTTGTTTTTTTATAAATTTGCAAAGATTTCAAGCAAACTTCATTCATGTTGTCATTATGGGGTATTGTTTGTAGAATTTTGAGGAAAATAATGAATTTAATCCATTTTGGAATAAGGCTGTAATATAACAAAATTGGGGAAAAGTGAAGCGCTGTGAATACTTTCTGGATGCACTGTATATATATAAGGATGCATGTTTTTACAGCAGTGTGCAGCTATGGGGATTTGAGGATTGTAAGGGTGAGCCAAACTCAACATCAACCTATAATGGTACATGCCTTTTTTACTCGCCATATTCCTTTCTGCCCATTATGTGGCACTGGACCATTTTCACACTTCCGCGTGTGCGAAGCGGAAGTCGTCATAGTTGGGTAAACTATGGAGGCAATCAGGAACAATAGTAATAACCAGTGTCACTACAGTGTTCCTATTTGCACAAATTCAAAAAGAAAAAGTCCTGATCTGTGTTTCCATGAATTTCCAAATGATGCTGAATTGTGTACAGGCTCGGATGGTTCAGGCAATTAAATGCGAAGAAGATAGCACCCTTAACTGACAACTGTTATGAACAACATGGAATAAAAATGTCATAAAGCCTCAATAATTAGCTGAAATTACAAAACAGTAAGAACACGCAAAATGATTGGCAGGTCAAAAGGGTCAGAGACCGCGGCCTGCAGACACATCTTTGTTTGCTGTTTACAGAGTCTAGAGCTGTCACAGAGAATGGTGAGATATCTCATAACACTTCAGTCATATCTTTCAAGGAGTAGGACATTTTTTGCATATATCTTTCCTTGAAAAAATTGCTTGCAGCACCTTTAAATAGTGATCTGTTTCTCACACTTATCATATCGCTTCTGAAGATGTGGATTTAACCACTGGAGTCATATTTATAGTAATGTAATTGAAAAACAAAGTGTTTTTATTCTTACAAATGTTTTATGTAATTTCAAGAAAAGCCCAGTTTCACAGTAAACCATCACTGACAGCATCTGTTGTGCATTCAGTGTATTGATGTAGTGTCTGTAATAATAATCGCTAAATAACCAGCAGCATACTACCAATAGAGGGTGGCGATAAGCACTAGGATTTGTTTGCTATAAATCGGACCACAGCGCCTCCTTTTAAACCAACCAACAAACGTCCCCTCATTCTATCCCATCTCTTTCTATCATGCCATCGCGCGCTTGGTAGTTCACCGTTAGAACAGCTGCGTTTCATCCCGATGTATATCTCTCTTTCTTTCTCTCTCTCTCTCTCTCTCTCTCTCTCTCTCTCTCTCTGTCTCTCTCTCTCTCTCTCTCTCTCTCTCTCTGTTGACTTCCTTACTTTCACTCCTCCCTCCCTCTCTCTCTAAATTCTCAATCTCTCGGCAGCAGTTAGTGTCCTGAGAGAACTGGCACCAAATTGACGCATCCATGGGGCGCGCGCAGCATCTTTATTTTTCCACATTACAATTTGAAGTCATATAGGGAGAAATATAAACATAAACGCAAAAATACACGTTCGGTATTTCATCTTTGGGCTTAAAACTCTCACAGCCCGCGTCAATAGCACCATATCAGTTTTATATTTGTATCTCATATCTTAAGCGTCGAGCTGTGGTGATGGATGTGGATGCCTGTATTCGCGAGTGGAATCGACCGCTGCAAGTGATGCTCCAGCAGAAGAAGATCAAAGCACGGAGGAAAAAGCGCAAGGAGTTGTTCGGGGGACAGATGTGCTTCATGGGTCTGCTGCTGCTCGCGGTGTCAAGCTTGTCCAATTTGGCCGGAAAATCCGGTGAGTTTCGATGCAGGTTATGCAGGAATGTGTGTTTGTGAAGGCGGACGGGAGTAATGGAAAGTTATACAGGACAATCAATCAAACATGCACTCTTAACTGTTTTAGAGAACAATTCTCACAGTCTTACAGTAACTGTTTCGGGGAAACATACACTTTTAACCGTTTCAGAGGAGAACCAGAATCAGAATGAGCTTTATTGCCATGTAGCTATGCTTATTTTTTCATGGTGACAGAAGCTTACAGTACAGATAATGCAAACATATATACATACATACAAACATAAACATTTAAACATACAGTTTATACATATAATGACATACAAATAAAAAAACACACTGTATAAATAAAAAAATACTTGAGGCACATTTGGGGTTCCACAGCTGTCAACAGAACCTGCTGGAGATCCTCCAGACACCCTTTAAATGAGCCTCAAATATCCTATATACACAGATCAACCACAACATTAAAAGCACCTGCCTAGTATTGTGTTGGTCCCCCTCATGATGCCAAAACAGCACCAACCCTCATCTCAGAATAGTATTCTGAAATGCTATTCTTCTCATCGCAATTGTACAGAGTGGCTATCTGAGTTTCCGTTGACTTTGTAAGCGAACCAGTCTGGTCATTCTCTGTTGACCTCTCTCATAAACAAGTCATTTGTGTCCACAGAACTGCCTTTATTTTTGGAACCATTCTGAGTAAATTCCAGTGACTTACATAAATACTCAAACCAGCCGTCTGGCACCAACAATCATGATATGGTCCAAATCAGTGAGATACATTTTTTTCCCCCCATTCTGATGGCTAATTTGAACATTAACTGAAGCTCCTTAACCGTATCTGCATGATTTTATACACTGCACTGCTGTTACACGATTGGCTGATCAGATTACTGCATGGATGGTTGTTGCTGCCAGATGGGCTGGTTTGAGTATTTTTGTAACTGTTGAACTCCCTGGATTTTCACACAAAACAGTCTCTAGAATTTACTCAGAATGGTGCCAAAAACAAAAAACAACCAGTGAGAGGTAATTCTGTTGACGGAAACGCCTTGTTGATGAGAGAGGTCAACAGAATGGCAAGACTGGTTCGAACTGACAAAGTCTACGGTAACTCAGATAAATGCTCTGTACAATTGTGGTTAGAAGAATATCATCTTAGAATGCTATTCTGAGATGTGAGTTGGAGCTGTTTTTGTGGAACTAGGGGGAGCTACGCAATATTAGGCAGGTGGTTTTAATGTTGTGGCTGATCAGTGCAGGCCCGCCGACAGGGGGGGACAAACGGGTCTGTTGTCCCGGGCCCAGGGTAGGGGGGGGGGGCCCAGAACTGGGCCCTCATTAAATTATGGAATAATTGTTAAAAAACAAATAAAATAGGCATATTTGTGGAAAAAATATCTAATATTTGAGTTACATAAAAGCTTTTTATTTGTTTGCATAGCAACGACAGACGCCACGGGAGAGCACGCGCTTGTGGAAAGGAGAAAGCGGTGCGAACTGCGCTCTCCATGATGACGAGGAAGTATTAGCAAAGAATTCATTGATTTCTAGCCCTTGCATTAGCTTTACTACTAGATATATTTATGGAGATGAGAAATAAAAAGCCGGCTGAAATGCGTCACTGTTGGCATCGGTGAACAGATAATGGGCCAGATCCGAGTCTATTTTTGCTGCGCTGCTCATGCTTAATTAAAAGTGAAAGCACACTTTTGATGGACAAAAAATAAATATGATTTCACACAAAAACTGCCCAAAATGCACAGATTTTGCATGTCTAGTATGTTTTAACAAGAACTGCAGTAGGCTATGTCAGAAAAAAAAATTAAAACATTTATAGAAAATGTACCCATTTAAACGTGTTTTTATTATTCCGTTTGGGTAAAAGTATATGGTGTTTTATAAAAAAAAAAAAAATGGAATCTGCTGTAAAGTGGTTAGAACAACGGAATCGGCTAAAATCAGAATTGGCCTAGAAAATTGTAATTGGTGCATCTCTAGTATAAGAGCCTGACACAACATGTTATCTTTGACAGAAACAGTTGAGTTTGGTAGCTCCGTCAGAGAGGATGAGACAGAGAGGAGAGAGATCCAGCTGCAGTCAGGTGACAGAGAGAGAGTGATGCGGGAGGGGCCCGCTGCCCCAGAGCAGAGGGACAGAGTCAGGCTACCAGTGAGAGAGAAGAGAGAGAGAGGGAGAGTCACAGTGATGCGGAGGGGCCCGGTGAGGAAGAGCAGAGGAGGGGAGAGGAACAAGAGAGGAAGAGCAGAGGAGAGGAACAGGAGAGGAAGAACAGAGGAGGGGAGAGGAACAGGAGAGGAATAGCAGAGGAGGGGAACAGGAGAGGAAGAGCAGAGGAGGGGAACAGGAGAGGAAGAGCAGAGGAGAGGAACAGGAGAGGAAGAGCAGAGGAGGGGAACAGGAGAGGAAGAGCAGAGGAGAGGAACAGGAGAGGAAGAGCAGAGGAGGGGAACAGGAGAGGAAGAGCAGAGGAGGGGAACAGGAGGGGAGAAGAACAAGAGAGGAAGAGCAGAGGAGGGGAACAGGAGAGGAAGAGCAGAGGAGGAGAACAGGAGAGGAAGAGCAGAGGAGGGGAGAAGAACAAGAGAGGAAGAGCAGAGGAGGGGAACAGGAGAGGAAGAGCAGAGGAGGGGAACAGGAGAGGAAGAGCAGAGGAGGGGAGAAGAACAAGAGAGGAAGAGGAGAGGAAGGGAACAGGAGAGGAAGAGCAGAGGAGGGGAACAGGAGAGGAAGAGCAGAGGAGAGGAACAGGAGAGGAAGAGCAGAGGAGGGGAACAGGAGGGGAAGAGCAGAGGAGGGGAACAGGAGAGGAAGAGCAGAGGAGGGGAACAGGAGAGGAAGAGCAGAGGAGGGGAACAGGAGAGGAAGAGCAGAGCAGAGGAGAGGAACAGGAGAGGAAGAGCGGAGGAGGGGAACAGGAGAGGAAGAGCAAGGGAAAAGGAGAGATCTGGGCATGGGGGGGCCCATCTAAGATTATCTTGTCCCGGGCCCAGGCAAGACTGCCAGCTGGCCTGGATCAGTGTATGTCCTGAAGGAACTTCAGAATATATTTCAAGAGCCTCAAAGGCTTTCCCTCAATGAAGGAACCATTCACTGTCCTTACCATTCTTTAAAAAGAAAGATTACGTTTCTCACAGAACTGAAAGGACTGGAGGATCTCCTGAGGCTTCCATTAGTGTCTTCATCATAATCTTGACTGTTTCAGAGGATTACTTTACTACTCACACTGTTAACTGTTTTACTGTGACCATGAATTGCAATTGTCCCTGGAGTGCAAGTTTCACTGTGCTGTGATTACATTTCATTTTCATCACAACTCCAATCATGTTAGCATTGCTTGTGGTGTCGATATAGAGAGTGGAGTGGTTTGGTTTGATAATAGGGTGAGGACAGTGTTTCCCAACAATGTTGACAAATATACATGTTCAGATCCATTTTGACTTGCAGTATCAATGTTTAATTGGGATAATGAATTTGGTGCAACTTCACCAACAAAAAAGGTGCATGGACAGAGCAAAACAAAAATTAAGAGAGCAACTCTTGTAGAGATTAAAAAAATAAAGTTTAATAAAGTTTCTCACCTATACAAGAGTCGATGGATTCATTATCCTCAGTATCAATGTTTAAAACATCTTAACATTTTTCAACACACTGACAAAATGGTTAATAAAATCCAGTGGTGGATGTTTCCACCATGAAAACCCAGTCTGGGTTGAAAATGAATCATTGTTATCTGTAAATCCCTGACAGATTTTGTCACACCTGCGGCTGATCGATTCATTATCTATTCATATTGTATATCATAATATATGTCACAAATGTGATCATAAATATAATCTCTGTTCAGGAAGACAAGGAGACAGTAACAATGTCTGTGCTTATTTTGACAGGCTACCATGTTAAACATGCTCCGTCACTTGTTAACAGTCATGCCTCCGTTAATATCTAACATTAGAGTAAAGCATGAATTTGTATTTCTTAAAAAAGTTGGCAAATGTTGGTATTTGCTCTCCATATCAGTGATTTCTTATCAGCTGGAGTTTAGATTTGTCTGCTTCTTGATTCATGATATGCCGCAATCTGATTCTGTACATATACACTCCATCTGGCCATTCATACCTGTGCAAAAAAAATAATTACTCTCCATGATAATTTTACTGTTATATGCATTCCTTTAAAAGCCATTAATTGTGTATGTATCTGTTGTTTGTGCACTCAAAGAACCCTAACATCATCTAAACCCATTCCTGTATAATACTTTGCATGTACACTTAAGGGCACTGCATTTAAAGATAATCTTGTTGTGTTACGTAATCTTAACAACTATGTACATTAAAAATAATGCCGTTCATTGGATGAAATGGATAGAGTGTTTTCATTAACATGTGCAGGGTGTTATGAAATATGAGAAGTTGCTCTTTTGCAAATGCCATGATGGAGGAAGGGGGAGAAAGCGAAGAGGCAGATGTGGAAAGGCAAGAACAGGGGACGATGATAGGATGGAGAGCTGTGCCGTGCTATCTGCCAGGCAGCACAGATGCTGATGAAGTGACTGCTCTGTCAGTTGCTGACAGGCTTTGACAGACATGCTATTTGCATCTGGACCAGCCAGCTTTCCCACAGAAGGGCAGCAGCCTAGTCTCTGAGTTTTTTTTAATTGTTTTACTGAGATTATTTGCTTTGAAGCTCTTTATTTATTTATACATTTTTTTTTCATATTATTTCCATGCATTTTCTGTCTTCCCTTCCTCCATTGCTCTCACTCCCTCTTGCTTTATGTTGTTCACTACCATTAGCTCTCTTTGACATCAATTAATGTTGCCTTGTGAGCCCAGATGCTCCCAGGTAACTCCTGTTCACACATGGAATGCATGCTCTCATGCGGACGATGTACAGAGAAAGAAAAAGTGACAGAACGAAAAATGGAGAATGCTTTAGGTCTGCCCATACTCCCTGCTAGGATTATTTTGGGCAATAGTGGAGAGTGGTTTGATGTGGTTTGTGTCAAATTTATCAAAAGACGTTCTCTAGCAGGTTAAGGAATTGCACAACTCTGGATAAACCAAAAGCTCTGTAAGATCTGTAGTTGTCCTCAGCTGCAGCCTCAATTTGTAACTGTTTGTGAGCCCCTGTAGTTCATGCTGTTTTTCAGGGACATAGATTTCAAACATTGTAACTAGAAAAGGAAAGTTCATCCAAACAAACTTTAAATGTTGGCTTGACATTCCCTTGATTTTTTTTATTATCTGCTACAGTTATGTTGTCAAGGCATGAAGTTGTATAATTGGACATAATTTTACACAGAAAAGGTTAGTGAATTATATTATCACTCCAAAATTATATTAGCATGAATATTGTTTATGTATTGTGGCTTTACTTTTAAAACAGTGAAAATTTCAAATGTACACATTGGCCCCATTTACTTCCATTGTAAGTGCCTCAGTAACCTAGTTTCCATCCACTTTTTTGTTATTGACAAATTGAAAATGCTTAAAAAAAAGTTTGGGAAATTTGCCGTCTTCTGCATGTTTCCATTCAAATGGCCTTTTATTGATAAAAATGGTGTGTGTGATGACGTCATGCCTAAAAAAAATCCCTTTGTCCCATGAGTTTTGGTTTATCGCAAAAGAAATCTGCCCTTAAGCCGTTTCCATACAGAAATGTGTGTATTTCGCTAATTATGTATCTTTTGCCTCCCAGATGTCCTACATTTTTTTTCTTCCAAAGTTTTGGTAAAATGGAAAGAGTATTGAGACAAATAATTGAAATTAGCCAGTTTACTGTCATTTTAATTTCACAAATAAACGCAACCAGAAGACAAGTAATTGCAATGAAAAGTGAACAGTTGCCCTTTTGATAGGACTGTGATTGTCATGTCTAGATGTGTTTATGTTCATGTTTTGTTTTCATGTCTTTTATTTTGAAATTCTAGTTCCTGTTTCATGTCATGTGGTTCCCTTGTCATGGGATTTTATGTTTCCCTCCATGTTCATGTGTCTTGTTTTAATTGGTTTATTGACTTATCAGTTCTAGTTTGTCATTGGTTTAAGGTTATTAGCCTTGTTATGTTATTTATAATTCTGTCTGTTTATTGGTTTTCTTGTTATTGTTTTACCCAATGACTGTGTATTTTAGCCCTCATGTTTGCCATGGTCTCTTGTCAAGTATTGTTGATGTAACCTTTTTTGCTAAGTCTAGTTTAGTCATGTTAATTGTTCATGTTAATTGTTCATGTTAATTGTTCATGTTCATGTTTAGTTTAGTATATGTCTATAGTTAGGGTTTTGGATTTCAAGTATTTCAATAAACTGCACTTGGGTTCTTCATCTTCACGTCATCGTCTTCGTCATTGCCAGTGAAAGCACAATGTTACAGAATACTTGACCCACCAAAATGGACCCAGCAGATCTACTAGTATGTCTACGTCAGGGAAAACGTTCTATAGAGGACTTCGTAGAGGACTTCTGTAACAGATTAAGTGTTCTTCGATGAGATCTCCCTCAAACACTTTTTTTGTGCAGGGTTGAATGAGCCGGTGCACACCTGGATGCCTTGCAGTGGGAGTACCTTCAATCTGGCTCAATATATCGACTTTGCCCTGCAGATAAGTGGTTCAGCTTTCACTGTGGGGGAGGCAGATAACGAGGCAGCGTCCCACGTTATGGTCGATGAGCCAGCGTCCCACGTCACAGTCGACGAGACAGCGGCCCACGCCTGCCATGGTCGACGAGTCAACGCCCACCCCTGCTATGGTCGAGGAGCCAGCACCCCACGTCACGGTCGACGAGCCAGCGCCCCACGTCAAGGTCGACGAGCCAACGCCCCACGTCACGGTCAACGAGCCAACGGCCCACGTCACGGTTGACGAGTCAATGCCCGACGAGCCAACGCCCCACGTCACGGTCGACGAGCCAGCGTCCCACACCTGCCATGGTCGACGAGTCAATGAGGTGAAAGGCTTTCGTTTCCAAGTCTCTGCCCATGTATAGGACCACTGAGATTGTTTCCAAGTCTCTCCCCATGTACACGACCACGGAGGTCGTTTCCAAGACTCAGTCCATACCCATGACCACAGAGGTCGCCCCCAAGACTCTGCTCATGTTCACGACCACTGAGGTCTTTTCCCAGTCATCTAGGACACTTAGTTTCAAGCCTTCCACAGCTCCGCCTTCCAGGACTTGGCCCCACGTCATGACCACCAAGCCGAGTTCCACGTCAGGACTGCCAATCCATGATGTAGTTTTGTTTTGGGGTGTCTGGAGCTGCCCCTAGAGTGGGGGATATGTAATGTCTAGATGTGTTTTTGTTTTGTTTTCATGTCTCTTATTTTGAAATTCTAGTTCCTGTTTCATGTCATGTGGTTCCCTTGTCATGTGATTTCATGTTCATGTGGCTCTTTTTTTGGGGGCAAAATGTTGCTTTATCCATCTTAGTATTATTGGTATTATTATTATTGTTGACATTATTATTATTGCTGTGTAAATAAATTAGAATGCACACATTTCCATTAAATTATAAAAATAAAAAGTAGCAAACATTTTCATTAAGTAAATTGTTGCAATTGTGTTATCAATTTACTTCCTTTTTATCATTAAGTTACTTACAATCATGTTTCAATTTACAAGAAGCACCAAATAAATAAGATATAAACTTAATTAATAAATAAGTTGGCAATGGTTAATGTTGCTGGCAAGGATGAAGACGATGACGATGGAGAGACGAACACAAGTGCAGTTTATTAAACAAAAGTGAGATCCAAATATCCTAACTAGAAACATGAACCATAAACATGAACATGACTAAACTAGACTTGACACAAACAAAACATGACTTCACTAAATCTTGACTTGGCTTGGCTTGACTTGACTTGACTTAAGCAAAACAGCAACAAAGTTACATTAAAAATACTCCACAAAGGACAATGGCAAACATGAGGGCTAAAATACATTGACACGGGTGTGGGATGGTATGGAGCAGGCTGAGGCATAGCTGTGACATGGCATGGAGCAGGCTGAGGAGTGGCTGTGACATGGCATGGAGTAGACTCAGGCGTGGCTGTGACATAGCCTGGATCTGACTCTGGCGTAGCCAGGCACCTTCTTGCAATGGTTAAAGAACACCATCAAAATGTTCAAAATGGCTGTGACATGGCACGGAGCAGGTTGAGGCATGGCTGTGACAGTCTACATTCCGCGATTCATTTGTTTCTTTTTGCTTTCAGAACAACACGTCATGTAATAAGGAAAACACCACTATTAATCCTTCATCGGCACAGCCATTGACTAGGAAAATAAAAAATGGCACTCCATGTCAATAAGGTTGCCAATCCCTGGTGTAATATCTTGTTGAGTCCAATTTGTGTATTATATAATTTAGTGCCTTGCAGATATAACTTTAAACGTTTCATAGTTCTGCTTTGAAGAATTTTAATGTTACACAATAAAAATGACAATATACTTTTCTTTCAGTTGATGAAAAACTGCCGTGTCTGCAACACCTGATATTGAGTCTTAAAGCCGAGGCCAAATATATGAAATATTATGCATGATTTTAAAAAAAAAGTGTCGGGACGAACAAAGAAATTGAGGGGGAGCATCCCAATTAATAATTTCTACGCCACAGTTTAAAATAGGCTGGCTTTATAGCAAGTGATATATCGGTAGCCAAGTGAGCAGCAATACAGCTGACCCAAAATTAAGGGGAAACTATTTAATTATTTAATTAATCAACTATTATTGAAAATGAAAAGCGTTATAATGTGATTTTATTAACTTACCTCTATATCTTCTGTTGGCAGTGGCACTAGTCGACCGTTGAAATTTAAAATGTCCTCGCGAGACCAATTTTAACCCAACTGGGTGCGTTATTATTGAAACAACCCAACAAACGTTAGGAATAACCCAACAGAATGACCCAATATGTTTAACCCAACTATTGGGTAAAATAAATAACCCAACGTTTTTTGGAGTGTAGGCAGGGTTGGGAGGGTTACTTTTGAAATGTATTCCAATACAGATTACAGAATATATGCTGTAAAATGTAATTTGTAACATATTCCGTTAGATTACTCAAGGTCAGTATCGTATTCTAAATACTTTTGATTACATCTTCAGCACTGGTAGATTTTTTTCACTTATTTTGATTATAAAATCTCTGCCAGTACAGTAAGACAAAATACACATGTTAAAAGTACATTCTCTGAAAAACATAAATATAATATGCAGTGTTGTTTCTAAAACAAGATAATCCAAATTGATCTTGTTTTAAAGATTTTTAAATATATTTACAGGAAAACAATACAAAAATTATTATCAAGAATACGATTTTTGCCCTAATATCAAAGGTCTTACAAGAAAAAATTATGATCCAGCATGATTTTTTTTTTTTATCCCTTTTTCTCCCAAATTGGAATGCCCAATTCCCACTACTTAGTGGTGGTGCAGTTACTCACCTCAATCCGTGTGGCAGAGGACAAGTCTCAGTTGCCTTCGCTGAGTCAATCTGTGCATCTTATCACATGGCTCATTGTGCATGACACTGCGGAAACTCTGCATGTGGAGACTCATGCTACTCTCCGCTATCCACGCACAACTTGCAATTGAGAGCGAGAACCACTAATCGCGACCACAAGTGAGGCTAACCCCATGTGACTCTACCCTCCCTAGCAACCTGGCAAATTTAGTTGCTTAGGAGACCTGGCTGGAGTCACTCAGCACACCCTGGATTCAAGCTCGCGACTCCAAGGGTGGTAGTCAAGGTCAATAATCGCTGAGCTACCCAGGCCCACAACGTGAATGTTCTTGATAAAAAAATTATGATGATGCATGGTAACGTGCATGTAAAATGGCTAGAAATAGCATTTTTAGCTTAGCGTAAAGCTGACAATTTACATAAGGTTTATTTCTATTTCTTCTGCTCCAAACTTACTTCAAACGTACTTCTCTGAATATGAATATGACACATCATAAGAAAGTGTTTCACCGCTGTTCAAATGCACTTTTGATCGCATCATTTATATGTATAAATGTTTTCCATCTGAAAGGACTAAATATTAAAAAATGTAAAGAATACTTTTATAGAATCAGACTATATAGTGTTCCTAAAAGCACACTGATTCTTTTCTCGTAGTATTGTGTATTTCATTTTATTTAAAACATTTCTTTGTGCACAGAAATTATATGTTTTTTTTTAGTTTTGGGCTAATTCCAAATAGACTGCCATCTATTATTTTGAATAGTGTGGAACAGCAACTTTAAAAAATAAACAGATTAAATTAATCACAAACAGTGACCATTAATTTGTTCTCCATACACTTGTCGATGTGCATGATACGAGATATTTGTGTTGGCACTTCCAATATCTGTGCAGGTATGCGCAAATATGCCGTTAAGATCAATCCATAATCAATCCATACAATAAAATGTCTTTCAAGGATGTATACCTTGTCGTCATGTTTAACACAGTCTAACGATTTGTTTAAATTCTGTCATGTGACACTTCATTTTTGCATTAATGCCAATTTTCTCGACAAAAGTTTGTTTCCAAACCAGTTTTTCGTGACATTTGAAGCATCGACAAAGATTTTATGCGCTAAGAGTTAAATGAAAAAATATTATCACGACACTTGTGAAATTTTTGTGATAATTAGCATTTCCATCATCTTTATTTTGATGCGCTAACACACTTTTCGCAAAAAATCCTTGGATGGAAACTCAGTTAATGTAACCCAGATTTTTGAATTTTTTATTACTTTTTTTTTATTTTTTTTTTAAGTAATTTAAGTTGGTGGTAATCAACATTATGCCACAAATGCTGTCGATTGAGCTTGACTTAAGAAAAGATACAGTACATAAAGTTAGATCATTCCAAACTTCTGCACCTGCTTTGTTGGACATAGTTTGAAGTGAGTTTCATTTCATAATTTTGGTGTCAGGTTAGGAACTTTGGAAAAATCCTAACTTAAGTTTGTACAGTATCTTGAAATCTCTGCACAGGTCCTCCCACGTTTTGGGATGTAATAAGTACTTTAGTGTTGCGACTGTCACTTGCCACCTTCATGTTTAAGTGGATTTTGTATTATGCCTTATATTTGTCAGTCTCTGAACATTTAGCATATTTCACATGGCATGTCCTTGACATTGATTCACATCACAGAATCTTCAATCTTTCTTGCTACTTGTGAATAACTGACATAGTTGTGGACAAGAGAGCACCTTTTCAGGCACTTATTTTAAAGGAATAGTTCCCCCAAAAATGAAAATGCTCTCATAATTTACTGACCCTCATGCCATCCCCAATGTGCATGAATTTCTTTCTTCAGCAGAACACAAACAAATATTTTTTGGAAGAATATTTCAGCTCTGTGGGTCAATTAAAAGCAAGCGAATGGGTGGCAAATTTTTCAAGCTCCAAAAAGCACAGATAGCCATCATAAAAGTAATCCATATGCCTCCAGTGGATTAATAAATGTCTTCTGAAGCAAAATAGATATTGTGAAACAGGAATAGATCAATATTTAAAACGTTGTTTTTATTAAAAATTCACATGGGTCGAGTTCACGCAGGCTCTTGTATGACGTAAGCCTGTTGACAAGATCACACGAGAACTCATGTGTGAAATATGAAAAAATAAGGAAGCACATAGATATTCATACATAGATGCCATATTCGTCTGGTTTTGATACATCAGCTGTGGCGCCATCTTGAAACAGTCGACAAGGAAAGCTGTTTGAATCAGTTTGAATGCAAGTGAATGGAGGAGATGCCTCAGACCGAGCTCCGTGCTCAGACGGCTGCAAACTGCTTTTGTGTGAAAGCCCATAGGAACACCCGCTAATAAGGTATTATATATTAATATCTATGCAGAGGAGCCTTACGATCGAGGCAGTTTGAAACCAACCCTTGTCAAAGAGCTGGCCAGAAGCAAATATTTGTTGTAAAAAAAAATTATATTGATCTTTTTCTTACACACACCTAGCATTTAGATTCAGAAGCCATTTATTAATCCACTGGAGTCATATGGATTACTTTTATAATACAGGGGCGGCTGTGGCTCAGGTGGTAGAGCGGGCTGACCACTAATTGCAGGGTTGGTGGTTCGATTCCTGGCCCAGACAAGTCCACATGCTGAAGTGTACTTGGGCAAGACACTGAACACCAAGTTGCTCCCAATGGCAGGCTAGTGCCTTGCATGCCAGCTCTGCCATCATAGGTGTGTGAATGTGTGTATGAATGGGTGAATGAGATGCAGTGTAAAGCGCTTTGAATATATAAGTGCAGACTATTTATGATGGCTATATCTGCTTTTTGGAGATTCAAATAAATGGCACCCATTCACTTGCATTTTATGAAGACATTTCCATTTTGTGAAATGTTTTTTCCACTTACTCTTTAATTCTTCTGTTAAAACTTATGTATTATTTGAGCTGTAAAGTTGTGGTTGTGGTGGTCAGCAGAATTACTGAATTATGTTCAAATAAAAGCAATATCATCAGGTGTTTTTACATGTACTGTATAGACTACAGCACTTCAGGTCTTAAACAGTGCAATAGCACACTTGTTCTGAGAAAGTATAATTTATTTATCTGTATATGCTTCTTATAGTGTGGATGAGCATGTCTCCTCTCTAAAGGTGACATAACTTGCTTAAAAGATTTTTGCATAGCTTCTTCAAGTCGGGTTACTTGTATTGTTCTTGTTGTTTTTGACTCTCTCTCTCTCTATCACCCACTCCTGAGCACCTCATTTATCATCCACACCAGCCCACTTCTTACCTAGTCTCTATTTGGAGCAGAGCACTTCATTATTTTAGCTAGTTTTACAGCACGCTGGGCCACCAGTCTGACAGCAAGCTAGTCCCAGATGGATGGCTTGAGATGGATCAGTGCTGTAATGGTAAATCTATACTGTGCAGGCATATAAAGTGTTTGGAGTATGTGTGAAATGCCAGAGGGCTAACAATATTCAGATTACAGATTTGTGGTCATAGAAGTCCTAGTGGAGGTTATTAGGTGTCACTGTAACAAAGTTTTCAATTAAGTCAGTTAGGGGTGGGTATATGAGCAAAAGCTTATATCACAGTTTGAGTAATTTTATATGTCACGGTTATTTGTTGCTGCTACTTCACCTAAGTGTTTTTTATTCTATTGTTTCAGTGGAGAGCAGAGTTGTGCTAGATCAGGGGTGTCAGACTTATTTTAGGTCATGGGCCTGATTGGGCCAAGTGACATTGCTTGGTGGCCAAAGTTTTTATTTGTAAATTATAAATACTATGTGTTTGTGTGTGTATATATATATATATATATATATATATATATATATATATATATATATATATATATATATTAGGGCTGTCAATCGATTACAATTTTTAATTGAATTAATTACTTTGTGTCTCGATTAATTAATCGTGATTAATCACATTTAATCGCATATACAAATATTTGCTGAGAAAGCCTCTCATATAACAAAAATTCAATATATAATGATGAAATAATTATACATAGTTATCTTTAAGTATTTAAAAATGTCATATATATATATATATATCATCAATCATTCGCATACAGTTCACAGCAATACATTTCGCAAGTGAATTTGTCAATCAGTTTGAGATTTATTATGAGGGCTTGTTTAAGGACCTGTCAATGTACACCTGTGTCAGATATGCTTGTGTAGTGTCTAGGGTGCGTTGCGTCATAAACATAAAATGTTTAGGTCACTGTGTCAAGTTAAATATAGTTAAATACTCAATATTTAAACACATCTTGTGATCCCTTAGTTCGCATTTGCGCTCATTCAATGTTTTGAATGCAAGAACTTAATGCGTGTTTGTGTTGTTCTTCCTACTGAAGTGTAATTTTCTTCACTGTATAAACTGTGTGTTGCTCATAAAGCTGAAATTTCACTTACTGCCCTCTGGAGTAAACAGATGGTACTACAAGCTTGCATTTCTCAGGAATCTTCCTTGTTAAGGTCCAGGGGCATTGCGATTAAATTATTATTAATTACTATTAATTGCATACTTTTTTTAACACTTTATTTTTTGTAAAATTAATCACACAGAATAAACATGTAAAATCGACAGCGCTAATATATATATTAGGTGAGTGTATATATATATATATATATATACTGTCACCTAAAGGATTATTAGGAACACCATACTAATACTGTGTTTGACCCCCTTTCGCCTTCAGAACTGCCTTAATTCTACGTGGCAATGATTCAACAAGGTGCTGAAAGCATTCTTTAGAAATGTTGGCCCATATTGATAGGATAGCATCTTGCAGTTGATGGAGATTTGTGGGATGCACATCCAGGGCACGAAGCTCCCGTTCCACCACATCCCAAAGATGCTCTATTGGGTTGAGATCTGGTGACTGTGGGGGCCATTTTAGTACAGTGAACTCATTGTCATGTTCAAGAAACCAATTTGAAATGATTCGAGCTTTGTGACATGGTGCATTATCCTGCTGGAAGTAGCCATCAGAGGATGGGTACATGGTGGCCATAAAGGGATGGTCATGGTCAGAAACAATACTCAGGTAGGCCGTGGCATTTAAACGATGCCCAATTGGCACTAAGGGGCCTAAAGTGTGCCAAGAAAACACCCCCCACACCATTACACCACCACCACCAGCCTGCACAGTGGTAACAAGGCATGATGGATCCATGTTCTCATTCTGTTTACGCCAAATTCTGACTCTACCATTTGAATGTCTCAACAGAAATTGAGACTCATCAGACCAGGCAACATTTTTTCAGTCTTCAACTGTCCAATTTTGGTGAGCTCTTGCAAATTGTAGCCTCTTTTTCCTATTTGTAGTGGAGATGAGTGGTACCCGGTGGGGTCTTCTGCTGTTGTAGCCCATCCGCCTCAAGGTTGTGCGTGTTGTGGCTTCACAAATGCTTTGCTGCATACCTCGGTTGTAACAAGTGGTTATTTCAGGCAAAGTTGCTCTTCTATCAGCTTGAATCAGTTGGCCCATTCTCCTCTGACCTCTAGCATCAACAAGGAATTTTCGCCCACAGGACTGCCGCATACTGGATGTTTTTCCCTTTTCACACCATTCTTTGTAAACCCTAGAAATGGTTGTGCGTGACAATCCCAGTAACTGAGCAGATTGTGAAATACTCAGACCGGCCCGTCTGGCACCAACAACCATGCCACGCTCAAAATTGCTTAAATCACCTTTCTTTCCCATTCTGACATTCAGTTTGGAGTTCAGGAGATTGTCTTGACCAGGACCACACCCCCAAATGCACTGAATCAACTGCCATGTGATTGGTTGATTAGATAATTGCATTAATGAGAAATTGAACAGTTGTTCCTAATAATCCTTTAGGTGAGTGTATATATATATATATATATATATATATATATATATATATATATATATATATATATATATATATATGTATGTACAGTTGAAGTCATAAGTTTACATACACGTTAGCCAAATACTTTTAAACTCTGTTTTTCACAATTCCTGACATTTAATCGTAGAAAACATTCCTTGTCTTTGGTCAGTTTGGATCTCTACTTTATTTTAAGAATGTGAAATGTCAGAATAATAGTAGAGAGAATTATTTATTTCAGCTTTTATTTCTTTCATCACATTCCCAGAGGGTCAGTAGTTTACAAACTCTTTGTTAGTATTTGATAGCATTGCCTTTACATTGTTTAACAATGGGTCAAACATTTTGGGTAGGCTTCCACTATGGGCTGAAATATGTGCCACCAGAAACTGAATTTGAACCATTTATATTTGAATTTGAATGGCTAAACTTGAATAATTGCATTGAAAAACTGAATTTGAATCACATAATTTGAAATTGTATTGTTTAATTAAAATTGAATTTATTCAAAAACTGAATCTGAATTGTATCATTTGAAATTGAATTTATTCGTTTGGAACTGAAGTCCAATAAAATTTGATCCTCACTGAAAATTAAACTCTCTATATATCTTCACATTCACTTCTCACAATTCAGATTCAGTTCTCAAATTCAATTTCAAGTTACTGAGACAGACATCCGGGTAGTTGGAGGATGAAGGAAGAGCAATCGAGCGCAGATCGATAGATAGCGTTCATAGGTTGGTTTCACGTGACGTCACGCTGCTGCATCGCGAGCGCGCAATTCAGATGGAGGGCAGGAAGTGAAATAGCTGAGGATCTGCCGTCTGGCAAAATGCCAATGTTTTGTGTAGTTTACGGCTGCTCCAATCGTTCTAATCGAGAAAAGGGAAAGGGTTTTTATAGAGTACCGAAGATTGTCACTCATAAAGGTGAGAAATGTAAAAAGCTCACAGAACAACGCCGTAAAAAGTTGATTTTTAACGTACGTCTGCGGTCGGGAGGAGCAGAGTCTGTTAATGCCCGTGTCTGCAGCGACCACTTCGTCGGAGGTATGTTAGCTAGCCAACGTGTTTTTGTGTCTGTGTTTATATAGCATTAGGTTGTCATTAAATGCTCATTTACTTAGTAATGCTTATTAAGTTACCGGTAGTCTAATATGGACTTGATTGGGGCTTTTAGGTTGCCCTAGCGCTTGTCTAATCTTTCGGAGTCTATTGTCCCATTGGAGTAAGGAGGAGGGAGAGGGATAATAATCAGTCAGTCCAGTACCTGAGCCCTCACACATGTAGTGTCCAATACCTGATCCCTGCTTCTTGGCTCTGATGATGATAAGTAAGAGGACATGGAGTAGTAGTACCTGAGCCCCGACACATATCAGTCTGTTAATATGTTTTCAACAAGTGTAATACTTTTATCCACTAGTCCAATTGTACTGGCTATATGTATTATATGTAATGAAATGGATTCTAATCTGTTATTGCACACCATGTTCTTGTTATTATAACAATTGTTGAAAAATCTAATCTTGTAAATAAACCACCATGTATAATTCTGTCTTCTCAATGGCATTTAATCTTTTCATTTAAATTATACAACAGCCAGAACTCACAAAGACCACACTCATAACAATAGTCAAAATGTAATCTTGTCTCATACAACCGTATTGATATAACAGCAATATCACACAGCCCACTTTCAAGAGTGCCTGGATCCTTTCATTACATTACACATGTGAGTTTGTAACTTGCTGTCCCAGTATTTCTGGAAGTATACCGTTTCTAAAAAAGCCTAACATCATCCTAAAGTTCAAGATCGGGCAAAATCCTTTCAACAAAAATGTCATTGTGGTTCCACACAACAAAATCACAGTACTCAGCGTCTACAATGTGAAGCTGTCCCTGAACTTGGTAGTAGTAGTCATGAGTCCGGTCCAGCATGACATTATCCCCATCATTGATGAGGCAGAAGCCCTTTTCCCCAGCACACAAGCGCAGATTGGCTTCATCTTGGTGAGAGTGTGGACACTAAAATCACAGAGAGAAGGACACGTGAACAATAGATTAACAAATATATTTTCTGCCTTTTTGCTCAGTTTAGGACTTGAGACACGACTCAGTCTCGAGATTTAGGGACTTTACTACAACAGAGACTGTAATATTACCTTAATCTTGCAGATGCCAGTTCCGTGACAGTCACAAGCAACAATCCCATCAGGGAGGACCCCATGTATGGCCACTTGGGGTTCAGCCAGAGACCACTGTCCATACAGGAGAAGCCTGCATGCTCCCGACCCATCAGCTTCTCATAGACTCCTCTGGCTTGTGCTTCATGTTTGCATCCATAACTGTACACAGTACACATGCAAAACATGAAAAGGAAATGATTACTTAGTATTGGATGTGTAGAGCCAGTTCAGTGATTTAAATGCCATTTCCTAACCCCTATACTTAGTTCTACTCCTGCATAACCATAGTCTTATAACCCTATAACTAATAACTAACGTGCACCAAAGCAATGTGTTACTATACATTTCATTTAATATTCCACCAGTAAGATACATTTACTTAATAGACAAGCTTCTTTTTATCCAAATTATACCCTCTGTTGTCAGTGTTTCTTTTCTGGACATAAACACTGTTTACACGAGGCCTTACCTCTGCCTTACCCTAATTCAAACCCTAAATACCTTGTAGCGGCTGTGGTGAACCTATATGCTTCTGGGTAGCATATGGCCTTGATCAAGCTCTTGGATGGTTGCTGTGGGTTGGTCTTAATAGCTTGTTTCAGCTTGGAAGCAGTTATGCGTCCAGCTCTTTGCCTAAACCAAATCCTGCTTGCACTCTGACTTCGAGTTGCCCTCTCTACAGCCTGGACCTGGGACATGATGAGCTCTTCTAGCTGGAATACCTGGCATAGCTCTCCAAGCTCTTTGGGGCGTAGCTGCAGAGTCTCTGGTGTTCTGTATTCAAGAACAGTTTTAGGAAGCATACTAGATTTGGGGATGAATTCTTTGTAGTAAGGCTCCCTAGCCATCAGTGCTGCACTCCTTGGACAGTTTTTGCTTAAAGTCTCAAAAAACTAGCATATGTTTCTGACCCTCTCTTCACTCTTGGGCATGAAAGTGATTTCCCAACCTGGTTTTCAGTTGTCCTGCCATCAATAGAACGGTCAAGCTTTTTTTTTTTGGCTTTAGCAGAGAAGTCGATCAGAGCTACTGGAGCAGCAGGAATCTGAAAATAAGTTAACACAAAGAAGATCATTAAGTCCACATTTCTGTGGTCCATAACCATAACATATCTATATGCAGTATAAATCTGGCGTTTATCCTATGGCTGTGAGCAAAACAGGTAAGGCTATCATCACAGGATTGAGATGCCAAACTGTGTTTATGTGGGTCTTTGCTGTCTTAGCTTCTCTTTGTCCAACAGGGAAATTGTGACTGACCACATTGTCACAAGCTACACATGTTAAGGCAGAATATAGAATAGAAATAATTTAATAATCCCCAACATTAGGTATGATGGAATATAATGAAAATCCCCTAAAAGAAGATGAAATGTAGGCTAGATGAAGACAAGCAATCTGCCTGATTAAGTAACCAAAGGGGCACAATATAAACATTAATTTAACATCATAATTTAGCCTACAGTTACAGTGTCCAAAAAATACAGTGTCACCTTACCTTTTTACATGTGATGGCATCAGCCACTTGCACTGCTCTGTTGTGCAGGAAGCTGTATCGCTTTCTTTCGAAGTGTAAATGTGCTATTTTTGTGTTCTAGTCAAACGGAATTAACTAACTTATGCATTCAATTCAAATGAATAGGGCTAGTGCTATGGTGTAATTGCCCTGAAGTTTATGGCCTTACATTATGCTAGCACCTGCCAAACACAGCGACACATAACTTACACGCTTACTACTCTCTCTCTCTCTCCCTCTCAGTAACGTTACTCTGACAATGACAACCACGAGGAGAAGTTATCGGAAAAAAATCACACTGAAGACATGACCAGTCTACTTGGCGGCGCTAACACTAGCTACGTTTGCAACAACATTTTCACCGGAGGAAGAGGCAAACGCTTAGAAATAATAAACACCAGGCAAAAATGTTGTTACAAGAGCTAGTAGGCTACCATAAAAGCGTGGGATTATAGCTACTGTTTGCAACGTCGGGAGAAAGATTTAATTTCCCTGTTTCTACAAAATAGCTATAACATTAACAACAGTTAAACAAAAGATCGTTAGATCGTAAAAAAAAAAATTCATTACCGTGATTTGTCCCAGCCGAATCCATGGTGGTGGTGGTCACGCAAGTCAGGCAAGCACTTCTTCTTTGTTTCATGGCGGGTAACGTACTGTGCTCCAAAACATTGGTGCTGATTGGCCCAAGAGGAGTCCTGTGCGCCATTGAACGCTATCTATCGATCTGCGCTCTATTGCTCTTCCTTCATCCTCCAACTACCCGGATGTCTGTCTCAGTAACTTGAAATTGAATTTGAGAACTGAATCTGAATTGTGAGAAGTGAATGTGAAGATATATAGAGAGTTTAATTTTCAGTGAGGATCAAATTTTATTGGACTTCAGTTCCAAACGAATAAATTCAATTTCAAATGATACAATTCAGATTCAGTTTTTGAATAAATTCAATTTTAATTAAACAATACAATTTCAAATTATGTGATTCAAATTCAGTTTTTCAATGCAATTATTCAAGTTTAGCCATTCAAATTCAAATATAAATGGTTCAAATTCAGTTTCTGGTGGCACATATTTCAGCCCATATTCCACAAGATTCTCACTGTAAGTTGCTGGAATTTTGAACCATTCCTCTAGACAAACTGGTGCAAATGAGTCAGGTTTGTAGGCCTCCTTGCCTGCACATCCTTTTCAGTTCTGCCCACAAAATGTATATCTGATTGAGGTCAGGGCTTTGTGATGGCCACTCCAATACCTTGACTTTGTTGTCCTTAATCCATGTTGCCACAACTTTGGAGGTATGCTTGGGGTCATTGTCCATTTGGAAGACCCATTTGTGACGAGCTTTAACTTCCTGGCTGCCTTTTCCTTCCTCATGATACCATCTATTTTGTGAAGTGCACCAGTCCCTCCTGCAGCAAAGCACCCCCACAACATGATGCTGCCACCCCTTGGCTTCACAGTTGGGATGGTGATCTTCGGCTTGCAAGCCTCACCCATTTTCCTCCAAACATAACGGTCATTATGGGCAAACAGTTCCATTTTTGTTTCATCAGACCAGTGAACATTCTCCAAAAAGGAAGATATTTGTCCCCATGTGCACTTGTAAACTGTAGTCTGGCTTTTTTTGGTGGTTTTTGGAGCAGTGGCTTCTTCCTTGCTGCGCAGCCTTTCAGGTTATGTCGATATAGGACTAATTTTACTGTGGATAGAGATACTTGTCTACCTGTTTCCTCCAGCATCTTCACAAGGTTCTTTGCTATTGTTCTGGTATTGATTTGCACTTTTCGCACAAAATTACGATCATCTCTAGGAGACAGAATGCGTCTCCTTCCTGAGGGAATGATAGCTGCATGATGTCATGGTGTTTATACTTGCGTACTATTGTTTGTACAGATGAACGTGGTACCTTCAGGTCTTTGGAAATTGCTCCCAAGTATGAACTAGACTTGTGGGGGTTCATTAAAATTATTAATTATTTTAATAATCTTATTGTATATTATCATATTTTACCAACTTTTTACTCAAAATATTTCAATGTGACTAAAAGCAAGTTCAGCAGTGGAGCAAAGGAAAATTGGAGCTGGCTAATAAATTATGCTGTTTTCATAGCTAACACTAGGGTGAAAAGATACAAAAATGTTTTGCCCATCAGCACAGTGGCTGTGAATGCCCAATTATACCAGCCACTTTTATTTTTTACCTGCTCCTTTGGTTATTCATAAAGCTATATAAAACACCACATCTGAACATGATTACCGAACGGGCAACTGGGGCAGTAGCCCCAGCTGGAAAAATCCAGCAGGATGTGCCGGCTCGTCCATCGACCCTAGAGGGTTAAGCGAAAGCTAAAAAAGGAGAAAGAAGTGAGAAGAGCAGCTCTTTTACATAGTGTGCCTTCTATCGACAGCTTTTTTAAAAAGCAGGCTGCTAGTTGTTCATCAGAGGAGGCACCTGTTACTAGTGCTAGCTTGTCTGCTAATGTTAGCAATGAGGCTGATTGTGAGACCAGCAGTCCCGCTTGAGAGCCCGAGCCGCATGGAGCCAGAAGTGCTACATGCGACATGGTCCTAGAGGTTAGTACCACCAGCTCAAGCACAACCCATTGAAATATGAATGACCCGTCTTTATGGTGCATGATAGACATGTGACTCCGGACAGCGTTAATTGAAAGTGGGGTGTCTGCCTTCCAAAACCGAGTGGCCAAATATTGAGCATCAAAACGGGACGTTGCTGGGGGTAGGACACGTTCCCTAACAAATTATTTATTTTGTTGCTGCTTACAGAACAGAAAAACAGTTTCAAGGGATTGGCTAATTTACTCACCTAGTACCGGACATGTGTTCTGCTTTGCATGCAAGGTTTTTGTCCACAAAATGAATGTGTTTATAATTTGATTCAACAACTGAAAGCACTCAGATCGTGTAACTGAACATGAGATGAGCTTACTGCATAGCACTAATATTCATGCATTATCACAGTGATGTAATGTAATTGGTACTGTTGATGCATCCCTTGTGCGGCAACTAGAGGGAGAGTGGAAGTATTGTATTGTTGCCATTATCAAGTTTTTAAGCGCACAATGGAAACTACTTGGGGATTCTAGAGCTTATTTCCCATTTTGATCCTTTTTGGCTGATCACATTCAGAAATATGGTCAGAAGGGTAGAGGCAGTACATCCTATTTGTCTTTTACAATATGCAAGGAATTAATTGTGCTAATGGGGGAGAAAACTACAGTAAGTGCATCATTGCAGCCTAGCTACAGCATGCCAAATATTTTTCAGTGATCGTGGATTCAAAAACAGACCTATCTCATATGGCGAACTGATGAAGTAGTGGAGGGTCACATTTGCAACCAAATTCCAGGTTCATCCGCTCTCACTACCCTAGGCGGCAGGGAGGCCCACGGGTACACGGAGGTCCCTCAGGTGGATAAGGTGGTCGCGGTGCACCTGTGCCCACAAAATGCCGCCACCTGTTGGGATCGTCAGGCACTCCCCTCCGGGGCCTGTAGGACTACATTATCTCTGGTGACCAAAGCCTACAGTGCTGCTTGACAGGCATGCTATGGCCCTCCTGCAGACTGAGGCTACACAGCACATCTTGCCAAGATACTGTACCCGTCTGCTCACCGAGGGCATCCAGTCCAGGTGGCTCCACCACGAGAACGGACTGCATTACCCACATTGTCAAAAAAAGAGCAGTTTCCTCACTCCTTGGGTCACATAATCAGTGTACACGGCCGTCATACACCGAGCACTCGCAGCCAGGGCCCTGCGAATGCAGCGGTGACCTGTGAGTTCTGAACCGGGCCTTACACATTCTCCCATTCAAGATGCTGTTGCAGAAACCAATTTTGATGTGCGTCTGGCATCAAGATTGATTCGCGGTGGTAGACCTGAAGGATGCGCACTTTCACGTCTCGGTTTTACCTCGACACAGACCCTTCCTACGGTTTGCTTTCGACGGCTGTGCATATCAATACAAGGTCCTCCCCTTCGCCCTTTCCCTGTCCCCTCAAGTCTTCACGAAAGTCATAGAGGCAGCTCTTGCCCCGTTAAGGGAAGTGGGCATCCGCATACTCAACTAGCTCGACAACTGGCTGATTCTAGCACACTCTCGTGAGTGGCTGTGCGCACACAGGGACCTGGTGCTCACACACCTCAGCCGTCTAATACTTCGGGTCAACTAGGAAAAGAGCAAGCACTCCACGGCTCAGAGTATCACTTTTCTCTGCATGGAGTTAGACTCAGTGTCGATGATTGCGCGCCTCACAAGCGAGCGTGCGCAGTTAGTGCTGAACTCATTCAGGCAGAGGACAGCGGTTCCACTGAACCATTTTCAGAGGCTCGTGGGGTCACGTAAATAAATATGCGTAAATACCTGTTTCCCCCAGTGAGTCTACTTGCACAGACCCTGTGCAAGGTCTGGGAGGATGAGGAACAAGTCACCCTTGTGGCGCCGCATTTACTTTGCAAGTAGACCCAATCATTTTGCAAGATTTTACTATCTCAGGATTGAGTCGGTTTTGTCCCATGTTCTTTCAGGTACGAACAGGTAGAGTTTGGTAATACGGAACCACTGGCCAGGTGTATCGCTTGCGTATTGTGCCTTTACCCTCCCTTGAGGTGAAAACGTGCGCTTTTACCCCCAGTCGAGTTCACAAAGTCGTGGACCCTGGATGTCCTTCCTCCTTAGCCCTGTGGCTCATGAATTTGGTGGATGAGTTCGCAGCCAGACCCACTACGGGTACAAATATGCCCTGTACTTGGAGAGGTGCTTCACAGGTGCTGATTAATCTGGTAACCCCCTGTGATGTATTTTCTGCAGCACGGTCTTCCTGTCAGCAGACCCGCGTCTCCCTTGGGTAAAGCTTTCTCTAGTTCAACTAACACGGTTCAGCTGTTGTTGCGTTTTTCTATAGGGACCGCTAGTGTCACTACATTGACACAACATGAGTGAGTGACAGAAGGGGAATGTCTCAGTTACTGATGGAGGGAACGAGAAGTTGTGTCCCTCTTGCCACAACGCTGTACTAGCCACTGAAATGGCCAGACCTTGTCTTAGCTCCTCAGCACAAAACCTGCACAAAACCTGAATGAGAGTGGGCATTCCTTCTCCTTTTATACCCGTATGTCTGGGGAAGTGGCATGCAAATTCTACTCACCAATTCCCATTGGCCTTTTCTCAAAGTTCCTCTAGTGTCACTACTTCGACACAACATCTCATTCCCTCCATCAGGGAACATATGTTATGACATTAACTGAGATTTAATGTGTTTTATAATGTGTTTGTGTATTTAATATCTCTTCCTTGGCATGTTTAGGGTATTAGCCAATGTTAAATGCTGTTTGCAACCCATTTTATTCTTCAGTAGTATGACATACTTCGATGTGAAACAGGTTATTCCGAGAGGACAAAAATAGTGTAGGGTAGGAATTGATTAGACCTTGAAAAGCAGGTGTTCCATAACAGAATGTAGCAAGCCCTGAATGTGAGATTGCTAGAACAATCCCAAGCTATTTGGCAATTTCTCAACATTATCCAATACCCCTGCATGACCTAAGTGATGTCAGCGGTAAAAGAAAGTCACTTCAGAAGAAGAGTATGATAATCAATTTTGATTAAAGACTTTCTGAAGACTATTTATTTGGAATAGCATGCACTGAGGAATCTTTCAAAAAACGGCCAAAGAGCATGCATTAAGAAAATAAATTTGGTACATTTTGAATTGATGTTGACTTTTAAACTAACTAGATTTGGTCAATATGTGAATCATAGAGAAAAATTCTTAGTACTTACTCAGTAATTAACGAAAAGTATCAGATCTCCCAATAGAATGTCCCTAATTAATGCAGTGGCTTTATTTTAGACTAAAAGTCTATTCTGGTATACACGGCAAATTAGTCAGGGTGCAGGCTGCTGTAGTGTATGACGAGGTGAAAAATAAATGAATTGAGGGAGAAAGAACCAGCAAGGGGTTTCCTATCTGCGGGCTCCTCTCAGACCCCTCCACATGTCTCTCCCACAGAGGCCCTCACGTGTAGTGCAGGTCATTAATTTAGGGAGGAGGGAGCGCCCTACATACCTTTTCTGTGTATATATAGCATGTTCTAAATATCCTCATTAGAGGTGTGATTTATGATATACACTCCACCTTCTTTACGTTGGTGCTGCGGTAAGAGGGGATCAGGCTCTGCATTGCATCTGCTTATAAAGTTTGCTGAAGCCAAAATTATTCTGACCGAGAAAATCAAATGCAATGCACAGCAAGGCAGAAAGCAGCAAGACCACCGGACATCTCCTAGAGAGGTTCTGCCCAGACAGATTGCACACAGATGTATGAAGATGAAAACCACGCATTGTAATGTAGCAAGGACAAGCATGTTATGTGGGTACTCTGCGAACAGGGATGACCTGCCAGAATTGTTATGCACTGAAAATAAAATTTTCTCTGTTATTTCAGAGTGGGAGAGATTAACCATAAGGGTGAAGTAGTGAAGTAACATTGACTCTGATGGACTGCAGGAGGCAGCTCTCATTTGGTTCTGTGTTATGTGTGCGAGATGAGGTCCCATCTGTTTAAAACAAATTTGAGCCCACAGAGACATACTTAGAAGTTGCAGCTTGATTTTGTCTCTTTATCTGTGTGTTTTTTTGCATATTTTATGCAAAAGAGAACCAATTTAGTTTTTGACCAGTCCAAAGTGTTACAGTAAGTTTCCAAGCAAAACATTTTTAACAATGTACTCAGCTGTGCATAAGCAGTTACAGTGTGCATTTCTAAATCATTTAAACTTATATGTTGATCATGATTTCTGAATGATGGCTCACGCATAAGTTTTACACACAATCATGTGCTTAAATATTGAGTGAATGAGACCAGACCAAAAATGGTCATGTTGTGTTTGAACTGCATTGCCTTGGACAATTTCCATGTCTGTATTTACAACTTGATTTACAACAGAGTATGGAAAAATAAGATATGCATGTCATGAAACTGTTTATTACATTTTACAAATTACACTATTTATTCAACTTTTCCGTTTGTTACGTATTGTATGCAATAGAGGAATCATTGAATATTTGATTACATTTCTTGAAAAATCAGTCAAAGCTTATTCACATTCTATTGTATGTTCTTACACAAATGTATGGGTAACACCTTACAATAAGGTCCCATTTGTTAACATTAGTTAACAACATCGGTTAACATGAACTAACAATGAACAATATTTATTAAGCATTTATTATCTTAGTTCATGTTAATTTCAACATATACTAATACATTTTTAAAATCAAAAGTGGTATTAGTTAACATTAGCAAATGCACTATGATCTAATAATGAACAGTTGTATTTTTATTAATTAACATTAACTAAGATTAATAAATGCTGTAACAAATATATTGTTAATTGCTCATTCATGATAACTAATGCATTTACTAATGTTAACAAAGGTTACCTTATTGTAAAGTGTTACTAATATATGTTATGTTTGATATCCAGATGTAATGGACCTTATTCAGAGTAACACCCTGTTTATTTGTTTGAATGGAAACAAGGCTGTGAGAGATAAACTTACAGTCTCCACAATGGGTGTGAAAATGTTATGTAATCTAAGGTTTATACAGTGCCTGTCATTGAGGAGAATATAAGTCTATCCCCCACATCCTCATTTTCATTCCTGTCAAAATTTTAAGATGGCGCTACTTACTATAGGTCTATAGTCTTTCAAAATGTTCGTAATTATGATAGTTGACATTGATTTGGTTTGGCAACACTGGCTGCACAACTATAGGAATAGAGATTTGCGTAATGATACAGCACAGATTGCTAAACCTCTCAGCTCTCCAATCAGAAATTAGTATGGAACCCCAATACACATTCTGAGTGCTAACACCTTCAGATAGCCTTTCACCTGCACTAAGAGGGGAAGAAGAACTGATTAGCTTTTTAATTGTCTGAGTTAGATCAAACACAAGCTGACTGTCATGCATCATGCAGTGTAGTGCAAATTGCCAGCAAGGATATGAGAAGGTTGCTCATTACTTTTCAAACAGTATTACCTTTCATTCAAATATGCAATTCTTCTCTGTATAAAAAGACAAATATGCTTAAGATATTAAAATCCACAATCAAAGAATAATGAGTTCTAAGCCTTTATTCTTTTGACTGCTTTGAATTTAATTTATATAAGCCCTTGTTTGATATTCTGTCTGATTACATAAAGCAGCAGTTGAAACATATTTGAAGGCAAGAAGTTGGTTTGTAATATAACCTCCAAAAAGGGCTGAGCTTAGAGGCTGGTGCAGTTCTATTATTGTAGATGATAGAAGATCACTTTGAAAGAGCTATAGAGTTCAGGAGTTGAGAATGGAATAAAAGTGCACCAGTCAACCAAATCAAGAGCTCTGCATAATATTAATAAAAACAATAATGTATAGGAGGGTGGCCAAAAGAAGCCATTACTCTAAAAATAACTATATGTTAAAGCATGGTGAGAGTTGGGCAAAAAGCAAAAGAGTGATTTTTGTGGTCAGATGCCGCCAGGAGTTTGTTTGGCCAAAAATTCAAAGCAGTACGTGTGGTACACATCTAACACTGCATACACCTCAAACATACAGTGACATATTTTGGCGACAGCATCCTGCTGTAGAGCAGCAGGAATGTTTTTCATCAACATGGACTGGACATCTTGTTAAAGAAGAAAAAGAGACAAATTTATCTTTTGTCTGCCGTCTGAGACAAATTTCGACTCTTAAGTATTTCTCTCGTCGCAGGGCAAAATTGGTAATTTTACAACGTAGTGTGTCATGTTCACAGTCGGCCTATTAATAGCCTTTGCAATGATCTTTAGCCTCCGACGAAATTTGGGCAGTGTCTGAAATTTAGCATCGTAGCCGTATAGCCATATAGTGTGATTCTTTAGTTAAGATTCACATCACACCAATTTTATGTGGCGGTAATGCACCATATGCTGGATTACCATCCAACAATAAACATCACAAGAAGAAGTGCCTGTGACAGCACTATGAATCATGACATTTTTTTAACTAAATAGTATATAAATAAACAGAATGGTGTTAATGTCAGAGTTGCTGTCATGTTCAGTAGATGTCAGCTTTGTCTTGTTCGGTACACAACAATATCGTATTTAGGGATGCACGATATATCGGCAATTTCCATTAATAGACCGAGGTGATGGAGGCAGAGATCAGCGAGGTGCATCAAAGTTCAACCTGGCCGGTAATTTTGGTGAGGTTCAGTGTGGTCCATCCTAAGTCCAAGGTTCAGACAATGGTATATGAAGTATTCCATGACTTATCAGTTCATCGTCTGAAGTCCATTGTAATAGACTGAAGTGATGTTTGGCTGGCACCAGCTGCATTTAGTCATCATTACACAGTGACACGTAGTGGAGTTCAACACGAAGCAGGAATGGAGCTGGATCGAGCCGGTTCTGGTGACCTCAGGATAGGAGTCCCGAGGTTGAGACAGTGAAACAAATAAAATAATATTATCATAGATGTCATTCAATTTATTGCAGAGTTATAGATCGTGATCAATATTTCTGGTTTCTGGTTCCGGCAGACTAAACTAAAGCAGCCTAATTGTGGGTTGAAGGATAAATTAGGTGTAAGCCTGGCTAAATAGATGAGTCTTTAGTCTAGACTTAAAGTGAGGGAGTGTGACTGCATCTCGAACAGTGTTAGGGAGACTATTCCATAGTTTAGGAGCCTATTAACAGGCCAGAATTTTACGATCGTGATGAACTTGATGGGATATATTGTTGTAGACTTACAGAAGTCCTGCGGAGATAGACCATTCAAAGCTTTGCATGTAGTTCATACATCATTTTAAAATTAATAAACAATTTAACAGATAGCAAATGTAACGATGATAAAATGGGGCTAATATGATCTTATTTCTTGGTTCTCGTTAGCACTCTGGCTGCTGCATTTTGAACCAATTGAAGTTTATTTACTGATCTTGCTGGACATCCTCCCAGTAATGCATTACAATAATCTAGTCTTGAGGTCACGAACGCATTAATTAGTTTTTCGGTATCAGTAACAGAGAGCATGTGCCGTAATTTAGCAATATTTCTTAGGTGGAAAAATGCTTTTCTACATAAATTTACATTTATGCATTTGGCAGACGCTTATCCAAAGCGACTTACAGTGCACTTATTACAGGGACAATCCCCCTGGAGCAACCTGGAGTTAAGTGCCTTGCTCAAGTACACAATGGTGGTGGCTGTGGGGTTCAAACCAATGACCTTCTGATTACCAGATTACCAGCTATGTGCTTAGACCACTACACCACCACCACACCTACAATTACATACATTGGTAATTGATTTTCAAAGGACAGATTGGTATCAAATATAACACCTAAGTTCTTGATGTAACAGTACATCCATCGAAAATCAAATTATATTTTAGCAGCTTATTTTTAGAGGTTTTTGGTCCAATAATTAGTACCTCTGTTTTGTCGGAATTGAGTAGAAGTACATTTCTGGCCATCCAATCTTTTATTTCATTGATACAATGCTAATTTGATAATTGTGAAATCTCATCAGATTTTGAAGAAATATAAAGTTGGGTATTGTCGGCATAACAGTGGAAACTTATTCCACGATTCCTGAGAATATCACCCAGGCTAAGCATATACAAGTAGAAAAGCAGAGGCCCTAAAACTGATCCCTCTGGCACGCCATACTTTACTTTTGTTTGGTTTTATGATTCCTCATTTACATAAAGTGGTAGCGGTCTGCTAAATAGGACCTAAACCATGCTAATGCAACTCCACAAATGCAAACATAATTCTCTAGCCTATTCAAGAGAGTGTCATGATCTATCGTGTTGAATGCTGCACTAAGATCTAAAAGCACTAGAAGTGAAATGCAGCCACGATCAGATGATAAGAGCAAGTCTCTGTACTGTGATGAGGCATAAATCCTGACATAAATTGTTAATATATTCTATTTCTCTGTAGAAATGAACATATTTGGGAGGATACTACCTTTTCTACCCTATCAAGAGTGCTAGAGAAGACTGCATTTATACTTCTGGGTTTTGGCGTTTACTGAGTGAAAAGCATCAGTGTGCTTTTTTGGAACATTTACATATAGCCCAGTTTTATATAATGATTGTTTAGTTTACATTTGAAAATATGCAGACAAAAGTCCCTGTATTAAATAAAATAAATTACCAAACGAATAAAGTATTACATTAAAATAAGAAATTACCAAACTAAAAAAATATATATTTTTAGACCTATATATGCCTTTTCTTCACACAAACTTTTCCTGTTCTGTAGACAAACACAGTTTCAGACTGTTCTTCACTTTTTTCAAGACTATAAACTATCAGAACTATTTGACCAATGTTGAGTTCACTTTCAGAAAACAAGCTTTTGAACTTTTTACAACATTTAATTATTTTAAATCTAACCCTGTTTGCCTCGGATCGCATTTGCTGAGCTTCTTCAGAAAATGTAAATTGCATTATGGTGCTAAAATTATTTTGAGATGATAATCAAGTTCAGTTGGTCATGGCCATTGTGATGGCAATGGTTTAGATTAGATGATTGTTCAAGATAGCCTATCGAATATCAGAAATGTATCATATGTAAACCCTGATATTACACCGCATCAATTTTTCTTTGATAGCTGTGCACACAGCATATACACATCAATGGATGTTCCTTATACTAAGACTGAAATTTCCCCCCAATACTTGGTGCAGGTTGCCACCTTGAACAGGGCAATTTGCTTTCCGGTCGGTGGCAACCTGCGAGAGGCACAACATCAGGACCAATATTACAGTCCTATTGGAAGGGCAACTGTTCCCATTTGATTGAAATTCCTCGTCTTCTAATTGCTTTTATTTGTGAAATTAAAATGACAGTACGCTGGCTAATTTTAATGAATTGTCTCAATACTCTCCCCATTTTACCAAAATTCGGTGGAAAAAAATTAGGGACATCTGGGAGATGAATGGTACACAATTAGCGATAAACACACATTTCTGTATGGAAACAGCTTAAGGGCAGATTTCTTTTGCCATTTTTTAGGCATGACATCATCACACACACCATTTTTATCGATAAAATACCATTTGAATGGAAACAGGGAGAATTTCGCAAAACATTTTTAAGCATTTTCACAGTCAATAACAAAATAGCATGAAAAGTGGATGGAAACTAGGCTATAGACGTGGCGCTGACCGCACAGAGAAATGCCATTTTTGTAGTTCCTTTATGATGCACTTCCTTATTATTTGAACTTTAATAAAGGATGCATTAAAGATATAATGCCAGGTTGTTTGCTTTTTAGAAGCTCTGACATGAAGGTTTTGCTTAAGTGGAATGCCAGATCCGGCTCTGCTTTATTTCACGATTACAGTGCTTCTGTATTTCCTTATTTTGCATTTACCCATTATAATTCTATTATATTTTGTGATCTACATCACCTGAAGCTGTTTGGAATGTTTAGAGTGCATCTGGACATGTGTTTTCTTCACAGGCGTTTCTTTCTTCGTCTGGCGTGAGCTGCTGTGCTCCTCTCTCACGTCATCATTAGAGTTTCATATGATCTCATGTTACGTTAAATGAGATCAAACGACAATTCATTGTCGATAACATCGACTAATCATTTCAGCCCTACACTTCAGCTTTAATATGCTTGTTTGATATTCAAGCATACTATTTGTTCCCAAAAATAGCACTGCAGTGAAAAGAGTAGAACAAAGTTGCATAATCTGTCTAACTCATGTTGAGAAATGGCTTGAACATCAGGACAGGCACCTACGGCTCTTTCTCTGTAGAGAAAGGTCTTTGCCATAATGCATCCTTGTCTTTCTCTTTTTATATTCCATGCTATTTTATTGTTAAGCATTTAAGGTATTTTTATATCTAGGGACAGGACATGTGCCATCATGACAACAGTGTGTGCTAGAGGCTTATTGCTTTGTTATGTGGACCATGTTGTCTTTGTAGCTACAACAAAGAGGATGATAAAGAACCTGGTTATATAATGATATGCTTTTGTTTGTTTTTAATATCTAATTTTTGGTCATAGATGATTTTTTCAACGTTAAAATTGTTTCTCTTAGCTTGGTTTAATATGCAGAAACAGGGTTGGGAAGTAACAGAATACATTTAATGGGATTACTTATTTAAAATACAAAATATAAGTAAATGTATTCCACTACAGTTACAATTTAATTAATTGGTAATTAGAATACAGTTACATTCAAAATTTACTTTGATTTCTGAAGAGATTACTTTGTATTTAATTTTCATTTGTTTAATTAAAAATGTTGTCCTTTCAGATGGAAAACATTTATACATATAAATGATGCGATTCATAGTGCATTTGAATAGTGGTGAAACGCTTTCTTATGATACATTACATTCATATGAGCAGACAGAGAAGTAAGTTTGAACAATGTTTAGAGCAGAAGAAATATAAATAATCTTGTGTGAATTGTCACCTTTACACTAAGCTAAAATACTATTTCTAGCCATTTTACATGCACATTACCAGGCACGATCATTTAGATCTTTTGATAAGACTTTTGATATTAGGGCAAAAATCATATTCTTGATAACAATTTTTATATTGTGTTCCTATAAAAATTTCTAAAAATCCTTAAATTCAATTTGATTTATCTTGTTTTAGAAACAACACTGCATAAAATATTTAGGTTTTTCAGATAATGTATTTTTAACACGTGTATTTTGTCTTGATGTACTGGATGAGTTTTTATAGTCAAAACAAGTAAAAATGTACCAGTGCTGAAAAAGTAATCCAAAGTATTTTAAATACGTTTAATCTAACGGAATATGTAAAAAATTACATTTTACAGCCTGTATTCTGTAATCTGTAATGTAATACATTTAAAAAGTAACCCTCCCAACCCTGTGCAGAGACAACTATGAGAAAGCCATTGTAAAGGGATTAATGGAAAGGAGGAGGCGAGAACCGGCTTGACAATATAAATAATAGTTTAATATAAAACACCCCTTCTCTGGGGAGGGGTGTGCCTTCCGCACCATCTGGCGAATCGGATGCAGACCTCCAGCCCCTGGTGGACGTAATGCCCTGCCACATTTGTGTTGGACGGTAGGGGTCTCCCCGCCCCTGGCGGTTGGTTGGGAGCTCGTCCTCCCCTCGCAGTCGACGGCTGTTCCTCCGCTTCCAGGCGGCAGGGCTCCTCCGGCAGATGGCCACTGCGGCTCCGTTGGGGTGTATGGTAGTGGCGAGGACTCTACTACGGCACATCCCTCCTCCTTCCCGGATTTCTGCACCAGTGTCACGGGTAAAGGGAAAGGAGGGGGTGAGAACCAGCCTGATCTGGTCTAGTTTGGCATGTCAAGTTGAATGGTGACATGCCTCTCATAATGGTTGTTCATGACAAGTGTTTAAATTTAAACTTACCAATATACACAAGATGCCATGACTTCTTAGTAGAATTGAAACAAATATGCAATGTGGAGATACACAGTGTTACATAATTATATTTTATACAATTGGGACATGAATATCCTACAAGTCAAATTGGGTGTACATTTTCCATCTGAGTAAAGGCTGTATGTACAGTATAATGTGGCCTTTTGCAGACATGCCATGGGCTTTCTGGTGCAGCTGCACACTGATACCTTCACATCCATTACTTATAATTGTCTAAAATACTGCTGACAAATAACTTAATGTTAAATGAGCATTAGAGTGGCATGCATCTGATGACCCTTAAGATTATGCACAAATCCAATCTATTATTGCAAGGGTCTTCAACAGGGGATCCGTGACCCCCATGGGGTTCACGGTGGTACCACAGGGGGTCCGCAAATTATTGTTTGATCCACCTTGCTGACATTTGAAATAATCACTCACTCGCACGCGAGTGACAGCGAGAGACAGGAGTATGAATTATCGAATTGTTGAAGTCCTTCGCAGCTGCATGCCAAATCTTAGTGTGACTAAAAAGAGCTAGTCAGCAGAAGCACGCAGCCCGGACAAACCCTTCATGCACTCACCGCTTAGACAAACATCAGGTTCAGCAGTGCTGCAGTGGAGGGTCGCGTGAGTAAACGCGTCTGCTTTGCGTTGGTTGCACTGTGTGGTTGAGCAGATGACAGCCTGCTTTCAGAACAATAGCTTACTTGCCTAGTATAAATAAATAGTTACCACTGAGATTATCAAGATAGCATACAGGGTCCTTGATGTTCCACACACACGATGGTGACTCTCAAATCAAGATAATTAAAGGTGCACTAAGTCATTGTTTTCCTCAATACAAATGTTTACTCAATTAAATCAACAATAATTTTAAAATATATGTATAAAATCGATCACTCACATGAGATGAAGACTCCATTTTAGTAACCTTATAAAATATGTTTTATTCTGAATGGACAGGGTCTGTCTGTTTATCTGTCTGTCTGTCTGTCTGTCTATCTTTCTGTCTGTCTGTCTGTCTGTCTTTTTCTTTCTTTTTGGAGTAGGTTTGGCACAGGAATTTACAGAGGAAATAAAAAATGTCACTTCATGTCAAAAATGTTACAGAACCCTGCTGTACATCCCTGCTGAAAAGACCAGCTTAAGCTGGTTGGCTGGTTTTAGCTGGTCATCCAGCCTAGCCAGGCTGGTCAATTAGAAGGTTTCAGAGGGGATTTTTTAAGCTACTTTTTAGCTACCCACCAAGGGGTCCTTGGCCTGAAAACTTTTGAAGACCCCTGTCTTATTGCAACAAAAACAATGGTATGCATCATTGTCAGGTTCTTTTTCATGGCACGTGTACTCATGTGTATCCTGGTGTTCATCTGAGCATGATGTCGTCACTGTTTTCCTCTAGTCTCTGTGGTTAAATCACATCTCCATAGTAACTTTCTGCCTCCCCCCACACATGTGAGTGTGCAGTCAGTGTGCATTGTGGCTCACTGCACAGGTAATGCCATTTCTGTGCAGCATGTCAGACAGAAACACAATATTTCCAATGAAGCTGGCATAATGAGGCAGAGCTTTGCTCACAATAATGGAGCTGCAGCCTTCCTCTCTAACATGCTTTTGAGGATGGAAGTTAAGCTGCGTGGTAAATTCGTAGGCAGCCACTTCGCTGTGTTTTAGACCTATAGAGCGAGAAATTGAGACTGAAAGATGGTGAGAACATAGAGTGAAGTGTTTTCTTTTTTTTTGCACAATTATGACTAAAATCATGACTCAGCTATGTCAGTCCATTCAATGCAATGAATGGTGGCCAGAACCTTTGAAAGTCCAAAAAGAACAAAGGCAGCATAAAAGTAATCCATATGACTCCAGTGGTTTAATCCATTTCTTCAGAAGCGATATGAGATGTGGGGGTGAGAAACAGATCCTTTTTACTATAAATTCTCCTCCTTGCCAAGTAGGTGGTGATATGCACGAAGAATGTGAATCGCCAAAAACAAGAAGAATGTGGAAGTGGACATTTTTGGTAAAAAAGGACTTATTAAAAATGAAATATTGATCTGTTTCTCACCTACACTTATCATATCACTCGTCGTCTCAATTACTTTTATGCTGCCGTTATGAGCTCTTTGAATCTTCAAAGTTCTGGCCACCATTGTATGGACCTAGGGAGCTGAGATATTCTTCTAAAAATCATCCTCAGTTTTTTTGGCATAAGAAAGTCATTCAAATCTGAGATGGCATTAGGGTGAGTATATTGTGTGAGAATTTTTCTTTATTGTAGGTTAACGCTCCCAAACAAGCTGAGAACTGTGTTCCTAAATATCTATATTGCTGTTTTATACATCATTAAGTCAAGAAATTGCCTTAACGGTCAACTTCACAGTGAACCTCTTTGCTGCATGAAAAACTGTATCCAAAATTAGAATAAAATATTCACTGAATGTGAGCAAAGCAACAATATTACAACACATTTATACCACAATAATCAACAAAGCTTAATCAATTAAATTTGAAATATGTGTCATTGAATCAGATTGCTTAATACCCACTCAAACCAACCAGTTGTCATTTCCGATAAGCCTATAGACTAAGTTAAACTGCTGCTTATCTGTCTGTCATTAATGTCTGTAATAGATTAAAATGCTCAGTCACTGCAAAACTATTTTGACGCAATTGGAGTACACCTAAATGGAATGTTGTAATCAACACTTTTCACTAGTAGTTAATCGTGGCAGCTCGATAATTTTGTTGTTGAATAGTGCAACTTGTTTCTTGAACTGGTCACTGCCATCTCTTTACTATGAGGAAGACACTGAAATTATTCATTCTCCAAATCTGTCATAACCATCTTCACATTACCTGATTCTTTTGATATCTCAGAGGCCATGAATTATTTAACAGTTTCCACCAGGAATGTCAATGCCTAGATCACGCTTTCCTTTCCTTTTTTATTTTATTTTTATTTTTGTATAAATACCAACTCAAGTTTCCTATCAATGCCTCGGTTGGTGGTAGAAAAACATGGTGTTCTGATACTGTTCTTACAAGCAGATCACAGTTGGGTTTCATCAGCATTTACGTCGCATCACAATGTCACTATGCGTCACGTCATAATGCACCATGTAGCCCCAAAGCCCAATTTTTAGTGCTGTTTTTTAATAAATATAGAGGATTTATTTATAGCGACTGGCACGGTAAGTGGCGGCCAGTGCTCTGAAAAGAGCAGAGCAGGAAGACGCTTGAGCAGAGTGGAGTAAGGGCACAGGCGCTTGAGGACAGAGCGACCCAGATGACAGTACTGCCAGTATAATCAGCCCCTCCCTGCTTAGTCAAGCCCAGACCGAGGCATTGCCGCAGGAGCACACGCCGCGTGATGTCACTTTTATTATGCCTTGGCTTCACTCCGCACCACAGACGACCCTCATGAATATTCGCTAGCTGACTTCTGGGGCTCTATTGCTCACAGTTACAGAGATGCGGTGGAGCTTGCAAGATTTTAACAGTATGTAACACATTCCAGCTCACTGTGTCCCTGTGAACGTGGTGTGAATAGAAGATATCACATAGTAATACTGGGCTGGATTAGTCGAACCTTCTCAAACCACACTGTGAGATGCCCGACTTAGATCCGTGGCTCTGAGACTCAGCTGTGTTGAGGATTGTGCTGTAGGTCATATTATAAGTCTGTGGTTAATTATAGATGGAATAAAGGTATCATATTTGTGCACATTTAACATATTATTCCTGGCATGTTCAGTAAAATAGTAAGAGGGACTTTGCTACCAGTGACATTTACGCCACATTCATTCAGGGTATACATTTTATCAGCATGTGTGTTCCCTGGAAATCGAACCCATGACCTTGACATTGCTAGCACCATACTCTACCATTTGAGCCATTGTTCAGATTGTTTCATTGATTTGTTCGGTGACTATTTTTTGAATTTTACTCCCTTTTGCAGGTAATCTAGGCATATCCAGTCACTCTACTGAGGACAGTGAGAAGTGGGAGAGTCGCCGGCTGCTGCAGGACTTTGACATTGACAGCAACTATACTGATGATGTGCAGATTGGACCCAATGCCAAAAAGAACTGCACACCGCCTGGTAAGAGGTTTCCACCACACATGCACAAAACCTCACACAGGGTCCAGATTTAACACTTTTGCTAAGCACCAAATGTGAACTTACCTTGGGTATAAGGAACTGCAACATGCTATTACACATGGTTTAAATCCAGTTCTGACCCTTGCTGATGAAAGCAACATGAGTAATTCATATCAAATAAAACATCTGTTGTAACTAAAACATCCTCTGATGACTTTTAACTTTTTTTTCCTCTATTCCTTGTGACAACACTTGGCACTTGTGAAACATTTTGCATAGTGAGGATTTCTTAAAAAATAATGTCATATATAGTTTTCATCTATCAATTAATATTATACATAGTCCAGTTACCATAAAAAATGCTAAATCAATATTTGGTGTGTCCACCTTTGCCTTCAAAACAGCACCAGGGCCCTGATTCACGAAAAGTTCTTAAGAAGAAAATGTTTAACTTTCTTTTTAACTACCACTTTCTTCTTAATTTCTGTCTTAAGAAAAAAGTTACAAATATTTTGTATTCCTGAAAAATCTTTTTTCTTAAAAGTGTTCTTAAGAAAAAAACGTAAGAAGAATTACAATTCTAGAAAAAAAAACATTTCTTAAAGATCGTCATAAATAACATCTTGAAGTTAAGATAACCTCATAGTTGTCAAACTCCAACAGGTAATGTATTTAATACATTTACTGGGTTCTTTGAAATGTGATGCGTTCTATCCTGTTGAGTCAGATGTAGCAATGCTATTTATGTATCCTAAAAATTAGATTTTTAGACCAAAACACTTGGACTCTTTTGTGTTTTATATTATTTTTATTTTCAGGTTATAAATCATGTAAATGTTATCACAAAATTCAAACAATACATGTTGTTTTGAAGATTCTTAATGTTAATACTAGTCAATTCAAATAGATGTGCTGCATAGCTCTCTCTCTCTCTCTCCATGATCTTTTGAGTTCATAGAAACAAAATAATTATGTCATTAGAAAGCTAAGACTTTCTATTTCTCCCCATCCAACTCCCTAATGGAGTTGGCCACAGCGGAGACAGAGCTTAATTTGAGACATTTCAAATTAAAAGTTGTCAAATTGTTACCAGTAAGATAAGTAAATTCTACTATGATGGGTAGTGTCATTAGTTAAAACAGCTAAAAATGTGTGTGCTTGCTACTTAAAAAGAAGGTTAAGTTACATTTATCATTACGATTTGCCATTGTTGAAGTATTGAATTTGTTGTAGGCTATTAGACAAGGCAACTTCATGAGTAGGCTAATACAGTATGATCAGACTAATGTCAAAGCCTGTCATACTATTCTTAAGAAAAAAATGAGGATGTTCTTAAGAAAATATTTGAGAACGTCTTTTATTTATTTATTCCTCCCCTTTTCTCCCCAATTTCACATGCCCAATTCCCAATGCTCAAGGTCCTCGTGGTGGCATAGTGACTCGCCTCAATCTGGATGGCGGATGACGAATCTCAGTTGCCTCCATGTCTGAGACAGTCAATCCACACATTTTATCATGTGGCTTGTTGAGCGCATTACCCAGAGACCTAGCATGTGTGGAGGCTTCACGCTATTCTCTGTGGCACCCATGCACAACCCACCACGTGCCCCACCGAGAGTGAGAACCACATTTTAGCGACCATGAGGAGGTTAACCCAATGTGACTCTACCCACCCTAGCAACCAAGCCAATTGGTTGCTTAGGAAGCCTGACTGAGGTCACTCAGCACACCCTGTTTTTGAGAACTTCTTAAGAATTTTTCAAGAATTGCACGTAGGAACATTCTTGCAAACTTCATATAATTTATCCTAAGAACTTTATTAATTTGAATCCAGTTCTCTTATGTACACCTTGATACAGTATTTCTTGGTTGTTGGCAAATATGTTGTTCCAAGCTTCTTGGAAATTCACCATTGTTCTTCCTTCTATTGTTTGTGTCTCTTTATGTAATCCCAGACTGACTCTATGTTCAGTGGGGGGCTCTGTGGGGGCCATGCCATCTGTTGCAGGGCTCCCTGTTATTCCATTCAATTTTATTATTTTTTCAAAAGGATGTTTGAGAGTCTAAAATGTATATTTCCTATTAACACACTAAAGCTGATGATATAAATACTCATCTTAAGAGAAATGTTTTGGTGAAACATCTTATGTGCCTGAGAATTTGCACAGTACTGTATATTTATATTTTATTAGGAACAAAATAAAAATATGTACACGTTTTTGTGACAAGTGTAGTTTCACCAAGAGACGGAGACTATGTCTCTACTCATATATGATGTTGCAATTGACAGTATAAAGTATATATAAATAAATAATTTAAAATACAGCTTTGTGGACTTTGACAAATAAAAAAACATGAGCTAATATCACATATATAATTTTTAACATAATATTTGAATTCTGGACCCTGATCACTAACCTCACCCAATCTACCTGTACCTTGGATTGAACAGAACAGGTGAAAGAAGAAGATATAAAAAAATAATGGTTTTACTTGGCAAACCAAACTACCAATGTCATGTCCAACTGGAAACAACATGACAATGTGATTAAGCAAGCTTTTCACTTCTTCAATTCTGTTTTTCTGAAGCTAGCACATCCTCCAGATGTATGTCCATTGACAGACCTCAATAAACCCAAATAAGCATGCATAAGTTATGTTTTAACGAGATTATCTCGCACATCATAGTGTGTGTGGTCTATTTTATTGGCCCCTTGATAAGTACTTTGGATTTTAAGTCCACAGAGGTGTTAGCCCTTTATCAGGGCTGGTCTGTCATCAGTGAGTCACACATTGGCTTTTCTGTTCTTTTTGAGTGAGTAATCTTGCTGACATATACTTTGCTGTTGTTTCTCTTGGGGCTTGCTGGAGGCTAGGCATAACGTTGTGTGTTTCAAATTGTAGAGACCGGTGGGCAATGATTTAGTAACAACCACAGTTTAAAGTTTAAAAATAGATTGCCGACCAAGGTGAAGACCAAGGGGATTGAACACAATCATGTCACCTAACTAAAATATTACCCTTATAACTGAGACCTTTATAACTGATAACCTAATTGTTGCTGTAAGCCCAAATAATTTCAAGTTAATTTTCGGTTTTACGTTGCACTGGTCGATATGGCATTCATCCTGGACTTAAAGGGGTCATGAAATGAGGAATCAAATTTCCCTTGATCTTTTGATATTGTACATAACAAAAATATACTGTAAATTTCAGAACACAAAACTTCTTCTTCACTGAAAAAAGAGCATTAATTGAAATCAAGCTTCCAAAATGACTCGTTCTCTACTTTTTCCACTTTGTAATATCACACTGTGGTAGACATTTGCACATGACCACCTCCACAACAACACATTAACACCTACTTTACATTTTATCACTTCCGTAGCCCACCCAGTAGTGGTGAGCAGTGAGATGGCAAGTAGAGAGAGTAGGTCAGTCAAGAGCAGAGAGCCAATCATAAGAGTGGATGTGTACTGTCAAGTCTTAAAGGGGAAGCAGCACCAAAATATCTAGGTTACTGTTGTAATCTCCATTCTCAGATGGAGGGAACAAGATGTTGTGTCAAATGAAGCGACACACAGTCCCCGGCATCCTGAAGGGGGGGAACGAGCGGCATGCCAAGCATGGGAGCAGGCCGCGCAAGGCCATTCCTTTTCTCTCTCTATGTTTCTTGCATAGAGTTAAAGTAGCTGGGGCCATTTAATGCTATAACACGCATCGGGGTAGGCGTTCTTTCCCAACTCCTATTCTTTCAGGGGGAAAAGACCCCACGGAGGCTGGTGGTAGGTTAAATGTGGCGAATACGTCACATGGGTTTTCAGGCCACATGTGGAAATGGCTTAGTGGTAGATCCTACCTAGCGAGGGAGGAGTTACTACAACACAGCGACTGGGGGGCAGAGGGGACTGCCCAAGGGAGACGCGGGTCTGCTGGCAGGGGGACTGTACCACAAAAAATACACACAGGGGGGTTAATCTGTGAAGGCCAACCCTGTGGAGTCTGGCTGGGAATTCCTCCGCTGAATTCGCAGACCTGAGGGCTAGAGAGGAAGAACATCCAGGAAGCACGAGTTTAGTGGAATCTCCTGGGAGAAAGAGCATATGTGATCGCCTCAGTGGAAGGGAAGGACGCTATGTGCAAGCGGAATCCCGGTCAGTCGTTCTGTATTCCTGAGTTCTACATGCTCAGACCTGAGAGAATACGGGACGAAACCAACTCAACCCTGAGATTGTAGAATCTCGTGAATGTACTGGGTGTTGTCCAGCCCGCCACACTGCAGGTGTCTGTTAGGGAGGTGCCGTTAGCAAATGCCCACGAGGATACCACACTTCTCATTGAGTGTGCTCGAACCCGCAAGGGGGCGGGCATGGCCTGGGTCTGGTGGTGTTAGACCACTTAGATCTTCCGCATCCCATCCAGGGGCCAGATGTGGATGTTCCAGAGGTCTGGGCGTGGATGCCAGAGGGTCCCCGTCCCTGAGAAAGAAGGTCCTTCCTCAGGGGAATTCACCATGTCGTGGTGGAGTGTGAGATCCGAGAACCAAGTCCACGTGGGCCAATAGGGGGCCACTAAAGTGACTTGATCATCTTGAACGGGAGTTTGTGCAAGGCCCGATTGAAAACTTGTCAGTCCAGGATCGGTCGCAAGCCGCCACTTTTTTTGGGTATGATAAAGGGCTGTAGAAACCCTTCTTCATCTCGGCTGGAGGGATAGGCTCTATCATGTCTTTGAGTAAAAGGGTCATAGGAGGCCCATGGCATGCAGGGCGGAACCAGGCAGTTCGGAGGAGTTTTAGGCTTTGGCAGTCAGTGACGACATCATCCTACAGGCCTTGGAGGGGAGTACCGGGCAATCCTGCCAGGTGGAGGTGTTTCCGGGGCACAGGTGGATCGCAACCGCTCTGTCCACCTGGGGGACCCCCGAGTACCCGTGGGCCACCCCGCCTTCGAGGGTAGTGAGAGCAGACGAGCGAGGAGGTCGGTTACGGGCAGTGAAAGGTGACCTACAGGACCTCGTCAGCTCAGGAAGAAGGTAACCGGGGGCCGGGGCCCGCTTCCCGCTGCTATCCTCAAATCCCCTCCATCGCTAGCCGGGTCGTCCTCAATCCCGTGGGAAGAAGGAGCGACGTGGGGGAGGCTGGAGTGGTGCTCCTTTTTAGGAAGGAAAGCCGTGACAACTACGTTGCCATGGTTAAGTTTTCGGAGTGAGAACAAGAAAAATCCACAAACGCTGCCTCAGTGTGATCGCGGCCCAGACACACGAGGCAACAACTATGACCATCGAGAGTGGAAAGATATCGACCGCATCCAAGAACTACACAGAGGCGGAAGGGCATCTGTAAAAAGAAGCATCCTGAAAAGGACATTCAACACCTACTGTGTGTGCTCTTTTAGAGAAATTAAACTCTTAAGAAAATATTCTCTTTTTCAGAAGCACTGTCAAAGCATGCAGAGAATGAGAAAGCAGCTGATACGTGCCGTAGATCCAACAGCAATGCTCTGCAGAGCTGAGTGGAACAGAAGTGATATCTGCTCTCTGATCGCACAACCGATCTGCTCCGAAGAAAAAATCTGAAATGGACAGATGCACGATTCCCCCCTTTTATACCCTTATGTCAGGGTGAGGGACTTGCAAATTCTGTCTGCCAATTTCTCTTTGGCCTTTTCTCAAGTTCAGAGGTAACCGAGGCCTTCAAGATAGACCCCTAGTGTCGCTTCATTCGACAGAACTTCGAGAGCGACAGACGGGGAACAAAGAGTTCAAGATAGAGGGTCAGAATGAGGATGGAAAAGTATCATGTTTTACAAATATATGACTAATATATTATAAGTGAACATCAAGGAACATGGCATGGCGTGGATGCAGCATCATGCAAAAGCAATAGTTGTTGGATACAAATAACATTTTTGAAATGCACATTTTGCAGTCAGGCATGGTTCGTTTATTTAATGTGCAAAAGTGTTTGATTCGGGTGTTAATAAGATAAAGCGAGAAGTATTTGGCTTGCCATGTGATCTCAAAATGGCAGTCCCCAAAGAGGCAACCTAGCTGCATGCAAAATAATTGAGCTTTTGAAAGTGAGTGTACATGATTTTAAAAGATATTTTCCCAAAGTACTTTCCAGTTCTTCAGGGTAGAATTTTTATAATGAGAAAATAAATTACTCAGTGCACCTTAAAACAATCTCAACTGTTATTTTGCGGAGTTTGATTTGCAATTTGGTTGATGCCACTCTTTACAAGATCTCATGGTAAACACATTCACTCACGGCACGCTTGTTGCACTTTTAATTTTTGTTAGAAATGGCATAAATAGTGTGATGTTTCCAATCTGTTTCTCATTAGATTTCCTCATTGTTATTCATTGTTTATTTGTATGGTTGTTACCGCTCAGAGTTGCTGAATTTCTGCTGTTTAATTCAATGCGCCTGACTGCGTTGTACTCTAAATATGAAGAGGCCAATTAGAGCTGGTCTGAGGGAGAGACGAGGCTGAACAAAGGGTTCAGCGATACTGTGTGGGCCCGTTGATTGACCGTCTCCCTCTTCTTTCAAAGTTCTCCTCTTTCCTCTCATCCGCTGCAATGCCATACGATGGTTTTTACTACAGCAAAGGATTGGTGGCATGCTGTTGATATCTGATTCCACTTCACAGCTCAGTTTTTTTTTTTTTTCCACTTCATGCATATTTAAATGTATTGTAGGGATGAGCATTTTGGTTATTTTGTTTACTTGAATATTTGGCCATTAAATCAACTCTAGGACTGGGGGTACATAGTTTTGATGCTATATATTTTTAATTGTTGGTCTAAAACTTTGGCCACTGCATCGGGTCTCGCTGCTTTCTTATTTTCTCACACCATGAGGTTGTGTTTTTAAGACACCATTTCAATAAAAAATTGCATAAAAAATGTTTAAAAATGTTTCAAGACACCTCTATTAATTTCCATTAAGTGCTAAATTAAACACAATATGAAACGTTTGGATTTCTTAATAGATTTGAATAACTGTCATTGGTGTGCAATGTTTTGAAGTTGCAATAGTAGTGCAGTAATACAATACAATTGTGTCCCAACTTATGCCTATCCCTAATGCACAGCATACTGATATAGGCTTTTGCATGTTATACACGTTGGAAAGATTTTTATATTTTATGTATGTTGGCAAGACATTTTATATGTGTTAAAGGAGAAAAAGGGAATATTTTAGGGTGAAGGTAGTCTTGAGGGTAACACTTAATCTGCAGTGAACACAGACAAACATCAAGTCTTATGGATACTGAGATTTGACATTTGTCCAGAAATAAAACAGAGGAGGAGGTCCTTTTACATGGGGAGCCTTCATATTTACTTTGAGCTCAATCTATAACAGGCCGGTTTTGCTCTGCTGTTATGAGGTGTAAAGGGAGCAGCTTTGCGTCTTTAACCCATCTTGGCTGCCTGCTTTTGTTTGTGTTTTGTTAAATGGGCGGATTTGGGTGAATGTTTCCAAGTGGGGTCCTGGTGTTTTAGGAGGCTGTGTTCCTTGCCGAGCATCTCCTTGATCTTGCCGTTAAAGAGTAAACTGTGCTCTTAAGCTCTCCCTCGTGTCCAGATGCCCACTCCCCCACCACCTCTAAGCCCAGCCTGGCGCCTTGGCACAGGTAGAGGGTTTCCTTACTCTGCCATTTAAAGCTATTCTTCCTTTAAAACAGCTGTAGAACTCAACACATTACACAAGTCTCACTTCTTTCCTGTTAATATATAAAAACCTGTGCTCCCAAGCATAGTGTGCTGCCTATGGAGACATTGTTTTTAAAGGGATAGTTCACCCAAAAATGTAGATTCTCACCAGAGGAACACCAAAGGAGGTGTTTGACAAAATAACAGCCTCAGTCACCGTTAAAGTGAATGGTGACTGGTCACTTTCATTTTTGGTTGAACTATTTTTATATATTGTTATGCGTATTGGGGCATCACACCAATTCCAAAAAAGTTGTGCTGCTTTGTGCCTGACAGGCTGATAATTAACTTAGCAACATGCTAATGTCAAGCTGAGTTTCCTGTTCAGAGCAATATTTGTGTGGCATGCAGTGTTGCGGCCTATGAAGAGGCTTTCAAATTAGTCACTTATGAGATTCCATCGCTGTTAGGATGCTGCCTTAGGGGCCGTTTAAACAGAATGCACTTTTGCATCCATCTGTTTTGTTTTTTGATTGTTTTTTCTCTCTAAGAAATCATGTGCTAGATGGAAGTTTTTGACAATCTTTTGCAGGAGCACCACATTTCATGTCAAGTTAAACCAAGTAAATGGGTTTGAGTCACCTTCCATTCATTGTGCTGTGTCTAATGTGCCTGTAGGCAATAGGCAGCAATGCAGTTCAGGGCAGACCCAATACAAAATATTTAAAAACAAAAAAAAACAATGGCTTGTTTCTGTGTAATTATGTCTTTTCCCTTGAAATTCTGTAATTTATTTAGTTGGGATTACTTGGGACCTGTCCAGGGTGTCCCCTGCCTTTCGCCCAATGTTAGCTGGGATAGGCTCCAGCCCCCCGCGACCCTGTACACAGGATAAGCGGTTGACGATGGATGGATGGATGGATGGATGGGATTACTTGGGCTTTTAGAACAGCCCTGTGCTTTACTGACTTTTGTTCATTCTCCACCCATTTCTTGGGGGCCTTGCAGAATCTTCCTCTCTCAGCTTTCTTTTATCCTTAGTATATGCGTAGTCATTATTATTATTTTTTATATATATTCTTCCATGAATCTTCAGCAGTTCAGTCTATGTACAGATCCTCCTTGGCACTTCCTAAATATTCACAAATGCATCATAACAATCAGACAACCCGTCATTAGCTTGATTACTAAAGCTAATGAGCTGTTAATTATCTCTTCACCCATCAACTCCTGTTGTTTTTCACACTGCATTTAAGTCTAGGAATAACATTGATTGACTGGGGCCCATTTTGATTTATTTATTTTTTAACCAGCTTCAGAAATTAGCTTTCTAATTTCAGGACATTATTTGTCCCCTGGAATAGATTTTCACTGGCATTTTATCAACTTCATGAAGGCATAGTTTTTTCTAACCATATAAAACAGACAATTCATCCATTTATGTCACATGCTTTAACTGACTCAATTAATTGTACAAAAATCTAAATCTTAGCTATTATGGCTGTTTTATGTCAATATACAGTATTTAATATGCAGGCACATGCCATGGGCTTTGAGACTGTGCAAGAATCAAAAGACATAACACAAGAAGGACATGATTGCCAGATCACCACTTTATAGCCTCAGACTATCAAGAAATAATGACCTAGTATCTATGACCTAGTATCAGTAACACAGCTTTTTAATAAGTAGATTAACTTACCTTTACTTGACCACAAAATCCTTTTGTGTCTCCTTAATGTTTATGACTATGTACAGGTAGGCACGTGTACTTTACTTGCCGATGTACAGAGATAAATAGTGGATAAAATATATTTAAATGTCCGTGAAAGTCAAATTTGGCAATATATGTGTTCCTCAGCTTCAGACCTGTACACACTTTTATTGGGATTTGGCATGGATCAAAATATATATATTTTTTATGTTTTTCTTGATATCGTTTCACAGGTATTTTACCATTCAGCGGCATGGTCAAAAATATGGTTGCTGTGAGGAAACGGTGATGTCACTGAAAGAGGTCGAAAGCATGCTTAGTTCCTAAATGTGCATACTCTAATATTTCGTTGGACCTCCTTAAGCTTTGATTACAGCATGCATTCATCATGGCATTGTTTCGACAAAGGTATGCAACGTCACAACATTTATTTCCATCCAGAGTTGCATACGTTTTTGACTGAGCTCTTGTATTGATGACGGGAGAGTCGAACCACTCCGCAAAGTCTGCTCCAGCACATCCCAAAGACTTTTATTTGGGTTAAGGTCAGGACTCTGTGGTGGCTTCATGTGTGAAAATTATTCCTCATGATACCTGAACCACTCTTTCACAATTTGAGCCAGATGAATCTTGGCATTGTTGTCCTGGAATATGCCCATGCCGTCAGGGAAGAAAAAAATCTATTTATTGGGATAAATTGGTAATTCAGTACATTCAGGTATTCAGCTGACTTAATTTTATTACCACATAACATTGCTAAGCCTAGACCTGACCAATTGAAGCGACCTCAACCCCTCGTTTACAATTGGTCAAAACACAAAATCGATTAGAGCATACATTTGAGCCATCAAAGAAATTAAACAAAAGTGGTTTCCTGTGTTGAACTGGTTTATTATTGTCGGAGCCACTGATGATTATGTTAACGTTAGATAATTAGCTGTCGTTAGCTAGCTAAACATAAACAACCCGTCATTAGCTTGATTACTAAATGTTTCTCATGATCTTAAAAAACCTTTTGATCTGAAGGCGTATGCTTAAATGTTTGAAATTAGTTTTGTACACAAATATATAATTGTGGCACCATATTAATTTATATAATTATAACAACAACATTTAATAAAAAACAAAAACTTTTTTGAAATTGATGACTTGGACCAAATAATAAAGAAAGCAGTCAATTAATGCCCAACATAAATGGTAACTCCTTCAATACTGTTTAAAAAGCATCCCAGGGTGATACCTCAAGAAGTTGGTTGAGAAAATTTCAAGAGTACATGTCTGCAAATTCTAGGCAAAGGGTGACTACTTTGAATATGCTATTATGTCACAACATGTCTTCTATGCTATTATGTCTTCATGCACTTCTCTTCTTACCCCATCTGGATTCATCAGACCACTTGACATTTTCCTTTGCTGCACAGTCCAATCGATATGCTCCCTAGCCAATTTAAGTTTTTTATTCCAATAAGCCACACTAACAAGTGGCTTTCTTGTTGTCACACAGCTATTTAGTCCCAATCCTGTATGTTATCATCACATTGTGCATGTGGAAATGCTCTTACATACACTATTAAACATAAGTTCATAAGCCATTAGTTCTACTGTAGATTTTTTACAATGTGACTTCAGCAAAACTTTGATCTCAGATCACGATCATTCAATATTTTTTCCATCTACATTTCTTCCCTGAAGCTTACAGTTCACCACTATCTTTCCAGGTTTTAATAATGTGTTGAACAGTTCTTAAGTGATTTCAGCCTTAGATGTTTTCTTTGCTTGATGCAGGCCAAAAATTTACCCCTTTTGTACCACAGTAACATCTTTTCCACAGCCACGGTATACGTCTTCTGACATGGTTGTGTAAGAAATGAGAAGCTAGTCACTGCATCAGTTGTGACAAATTGGCCAATTTCACTGGTTTACTATGTGACGATAAAGGACTACTACTAGTTAGGGTTAAAATAATTGTTGCCAGCTAAAACATATAAATTACTGCAATAATGATCTAATCATAGGCTCATAAGTATCTGTTTAAGTTAAATCGAAATGGCAACTTCTGTTTTGGCCAGGCAGTGTATTTTTATATTTCTTTCTACCCATTTGGACATTTGGCTAGCAGATGAGTCATGTGGCCTGACTTTTGAGGGCTGTGCTGGCATTGGGTTTATGGCAGAGAGTGTATAAAACTCACAGAGGAAATCTGACTGCATGTGGATGCCCTGACAGATGATAAAAAAAAAACTGCTCTCACCCCAGTTTTTTATATTCTGTGTATTCTTTCTTTGTTTCCTCTTTGACCTGGCAAAGGCTGTTCCTACAGTGTCTTTTTTTACAGTGGTTACGAAGTTCTTTCATGACAATCAGTGCGTGTCTTGTTTTCTGTCTACTGTGCATTAGAATTAATATTTCAGTGTGTGATACATTGTTACCTATGATTGTGATTCCTGTCCAAATACATAAATAGATGCAGCTTCTGTGCCTTGCGCAATGAAAAATGTCTCTAAATAGGCAAATCTAACCAGAATATCATAATGCTTTATAACGCAGGGTGTTCCCGATGCCAGTGGGTGCCATTACATGAAACAGGTATCCTCTAAACCAGGGATAAGCAACATATATGGCTCGCAGTGTCATTGAATACGGCCCGTCGAACAAGGATTAATTTTAGTTAATTAAAAAAGGGATTATGTACATATTGCATTCAGGCTATAATGTCTCTTGTTCTTAGCAGACCTGCTGATCACTGTAGGATTCTAGCATGCAACATCTTACACTTGTTCGTCATTTGTAAGAAAAATTTAGCAAATTTTTACCTCAGCTAGTCAGCAAACTAGTGCGTACTAACATTAATGTATGCAGGGTAAACCCATGCCTTTTGTGTGCCTGGATACAAAATCTGTCATTAAAGATTTAAATTTGATTCACCATTACAACTGATCAAAGAGACGTACAGTATGAGAGATAAGTACACCAGTTCTGCTCTCCTCACAGATCTAGGGGTAAAATATATCAGCATCAAAACATTTTACAAAATCTGTTACAGAGCAAGAATCATCAAAGACATATTATTCTGTTTCGGTCATGCTTGCATAAAACAAAGTCATTGTCAGGGGGAGAAACTTTAAAGTTTCGCTAATGAGTCTGATTGTTGAAAAGTCTTGCGAATAGTGAGAATGTTTCTCTGACGCATGGAACTATTAGCTCTGTGTGTGTTGCGGGGCTGGTTTGGTGCTGAAATGTTTCGTATTAATGCACTGAAATGTTATGTTCTTGTATCCAGTATTGTTATTGATAATAATATTTGGGTTTTGGTGATAAGCTTTCAATTTTAACTAATACCCATGAGCAGTTTTATGAGGTGGGGTTGAAAATACTGTATTGAAAATACGATCCTTGTCTGTTATCCTTTGTGTGTTGCAAATGTTCAGACAATGCAAATTAGATTAATTTTCTTAAAAATGTAAGGTTGAAAGCAACTACTTTTCAATTGAACATGAATTGGTACATTTGAACTGCATGTCCCATTGCACAAGTCTAAACATGCCGAAAAGGTGATACTAAAACAACAGTAAAAGAATAGATTCACATAAAAAGCCCCCAAGAGAAGGGGGCAGAGAAAATTAACAAAAAAACAGCATTAAAGGAATAATGCACCCAAAAATGAAAATTCTGTCATATTTGGGGAGAGCGGGGCACAAACTAATGCAGGGCTTGTTGTAACACGCGTGGTTTAAACGTTTCCACACATGCTGGTAAGACGAATCTTCATTTTGTCCATTTTGTTAGGAAGAAAGCTGAGATTCGCTAAATGAATGCTCGGCAGCACTGTTCGAAAGCCGTACCGACGGAGCTTCACCAGCGCACCAGCTCGTCTCCCTTGCTTGCGTCTCATAGCCCTATTAAACAACACAGATGTGTTGCCATATCATCACTGTGAAGATAAAATAAATTTGGAAAAATTAAAACAACTGGAAGATATCGCCAAAAGTTCATTTTAAAGTAGCAAAAGTAAAAATTCACATGAAAGTACATTTTCATCTCTGTTTTTACTGTTTATTTAAATTGAGGCAAACTTGGTATAATTTTAATCTCCAATCTTTTAGCTAGCATCTTTAAATTCTCAGATAGCCAGCAGAAGTGACCAGACAGGTTCACCGACGGGGCATGTCATGACATTGCGTTACAATGTGCCCCAATTCCAAAAAACTATGCAATTCCATGCAGTCAAATATGTCATTTACATAATTCCCCATAATGCGTGTGTGTGCGTGTGGGAGTGTGTGTGTGTGTGTGTGTTTTGTCATCAATCCATGCATTATTTCAGTCAATGCTGTAGCTTTTATATGTATTTATTGTGAAGTGTCTAAATTATTACTATATTATATATGAAAAAGTTAATAAATAGCTTTTATTGACATGAAAATTTTGTTTATCTTCATGGCTTTTTAATTAGATCAGATGGAGTTGTTAGAGGGGCATTTTAAAGCTGTTATATGGTCTTGTTATGTGCCCCTCACCTGTTACAATGTGCCCTGCCTTTCTTTTTTTGAGGTAGATTGTGAAAAAAGTATACACTGTATTCATGAAACAAGACCACATATGTGTAAGAGATTCATGTGAAATGAATGTGAAAAAAGAAAAATGCACAAACTTAAGAAAACCAAAAAGTGTTAGTTTGTGTCCCGCTCTCCCCTACTCACCCTCACTTCATTCTAAAAGCAGGTTATAATGTGAACACATGGGCCACTATGAACAAGCTTCTCTAATTGTCCTCATGAACATGCAACAGATGTAGAGATTTCCACTGAAAAAGATTTCAATTTTAGCTTGTTTCTCATATGTCTTCTGATGTCTTGGAAAACAAGATGGCGCCTCGAATGGCTGCCTTGGTTTGGAGCTCTTCAGTTTTTTTGTAGTCTTTGTTTGTTTGTCTGGTGTTTAGTCATATTTTTCCAGTCAGTTTTACCAGGGACGAACTGCTGAATATTCAGCAGCATATACCAGACAACCTTTTCCCGGTTTTCGAATATTCAGACGTTTTGGTGGACATTTTAGTCGGAGGGAGAAGAACTGTTGAAGCTCCGTTGGCACGGCTTTCGAACAGCGCTGCTGAGCATTCATCTTGCGAATCTCTGCACTCTTCCTAACAAAACGGATGAACATCGCGGAGTTAACAGGGAAAACGAGAGGTGGTGGCACATGCATTTACATCAATCTTTATTAACTGTAAGCCTTTCTACTCACCACGGGAGTTTTCCTAGTTTAATCTGGTGAGTGTGTATATCGCAGTAAATGTGTGTGTGAACAAAGCGCTGCAAAAGCTGGCTGATCAAATCAAAGACACAGAACAAAAATACCTGGACTCAGTTATTATTATTCTTGGGGATTTTAACAAAGCAAATCTCACACGTGAACTGCCCAAATACAAAAAGCACATTATATGCCCCACCAGAGACAGGAACATACTGGATCATTGCTACACAACAAAAAAGGATGCATATCGCTCTGTCCCTAGAGAAGCTTTGGGACTCTCTGATCACTGTCTGGTTCATCTTCTTCCAAACTACAGGCAGAAATTAACATCAACCAAGCCAGTAGTAGACTATACAGAGATGGACCAATGAAGCAGAGCGGGAACTACAAGCATGCTTCGATTGCACAGATTGGAGTGTTTTTGAGGCTGCAGCCACATAACCTGGACGACCTTACAGATACGGTTAGATCATATATCAGTTTCTGTGAGGATATGTGCATTCCTACTAGGACTTATTTATCATTCAATAACAATAAACCATGGTTTACAGGAAAACTCAGACAGCTTCTTCATGCCAAAGAGGATTCTTATAGGGGTGCTGATATAGTCTTATACAACCAGGCCAGAAACACACTGAATAGGGAGATCAGAGTGGCTAAAAGAAGTTACTCTGAGAAGCTGAAAAACAAGTTCCCCTTCTGTCACTCACTCGACGTTGTGTCGAATGAAGTGACACAAGAGGTCTTCCTTGGGAGCCTCACGTACCTCTGAACTTGAGAAAAGGACAATGAGAAATTGGCAGACAGAATTTGCATGTCCCGCCCCCGGACATATGGGTATAAAGGGAAGCGGGCGTGTGTCTGATTTTTTCTTCGGAGAAGAAAGATTTTTTTTCTTAGGATTTCCCTCCTAAAAAAGTTTGATTCTCTAAAAGAGTTTATTTTCACTCATAAAAGAGCAATACATGAGCAGGCATTAAACGTCCTTTTCAGGACTTTTTAAAGATGCCTTTCCACCTCTGTGTAGTTCCTGGATGCGGTCGATATCTCTCCAAGACTGATGGCCATAGGTGCTGCCTCGCGTGCCTGGGCAGTGATCACACTGAGGCAGCGTTTGTGGAAGGTTAATGTACTCATTGCAAGAACGTGACCATGGCAGCTTTGCGGTCATGGCTTTCATTCCTCAAAATGAATGCCACTTCAGCTGCCCCCACGTTGCTCCTTCTTCCCACGGGATTGAGGACGACCTGGCTGGCGATGGAGGTGACTTGGGGATTGCAGCGGGCTCGGTTTTCGCTCGGTAAATCCCCACAAACTACTCGCCACCGGCACGCTCACTTGCTTCTGTCCGGGCTCGGGATGAGCGTGGCTCACCTCATGGCCAGCTTGCGTTCTCCCTTGAGCCCCTGGAATTAGATGTGGACGTCGCCGCTGCATCGAAGAGCATTCAGGCGTCTGATGCAGAGGACCTGGCTGGGCTGCCACCTTCGGGTCAGCTTGCCCAGGTCTGAGGCCGACGCACAGATGGCCAACATGCTTGCCCAGGCTGTTGTGAGTGTGGGCTTGGACTGGAACCCTCCGTCCTCCCCACAGGGCGCCGCTCCCAGCCATACCAACCCCCCACCCCCCCCGGCACCTTTCTTCCCGGAGGTGCATGATGAGATTACAAGGTCGTGGAGGGCACCTTTTACTGCCCGGAACCGAATCCCTCACTCGTCTGCTCTCACTACCCTTGACAGCGGGGTGGCCCATGGGTACACAGAGGTCCCCCAGGTGGATAGAGTGGTTGCGATCCACCTGTGTCGTGAAAATGCGAACCAGGGATCGCCAGGTGCTCCCCTCCCAGGCCTATAGGGTGACGTCATCACTGACTTCAAAAGCCTACAGCACCACCGGACAGGCCGCATCTGCCCTGCTTGCCATGGCTCTCCTGCAGGTCCACCAAGGCAATGCACTCAAAGAACTGTACTTGGGTAATCCCGACCACAATGTCGGGCGGCGGGTGACGGCTACCCTCGTGGTCCATTAACGGCACCTCTGGCTGAACATGGTCGAGATGCGCGACCCGGTCTCCCAGCTTGGCCTCTTCGGCAACACCGTCAACGACTCGCCCAGCAGTTTTCGGCGGCAAAGAGGCAGACGGAGGCCATATCCCACATCATGCCACGGCGCCGCTCCAGCACAACCCGTGCTCCGCCTGCCTGCCGAGGGCATCACCCTGCGCCACATAAGAAACAAAATAATACACAGTTGGAACAACATGAGGATGAATAAATTACAGTTTTCATTTTTGGATGAACTATCCCTTTAATCAGTGGGATGCCCAATCTGTGGTGGTGTCTGGGTAGTTAGGGCTGCCCATTACACACATTCAAACACACACACACACACACACACACACACACACACACACACACACACACACACACACACACACACACACACACACACACCCACATATTCATGCACAGAAAACAAGCACTGCACATTTTGAAAGATGAACATTCAGTTCATCAGAACATTCGGTCATTTAACCAATTTCTACTAATTTAACTTTCTACAGCTGTTCACAGATTGCTGCATAGCGAGCTAATTTGCCCTTTTCGGTTCTGCACATATAAATAAAAGCCAACGTTTTGTGATGGGAGTAGGATTTCCCTTCCACTTTGATCAATCATATTCATGTTTATCTAATGATTCGAAACTGCTAACATAATATGCATGAATCTTGGAGTGCCCTCTTTGGACACAGAAACCTGCTCTGAAGAACGAGTTGTGCAGTTGCAGTAAAGACCGTCTCTGCTCTCAAGTGGCCATTGTTTACAGTTTACACCTCCCTCATCTTAATGGCTTGGTTTCAGATCTCTTTAGCCATTTGCTGTATTTGCACAATCAGACTAGAGAAAGCACTGAAAATGTGCTTACTATGTGGTTTACCAAAATGCCAATATTGCAGTTATAAACCGTTTGTTTCTCTCTTTTGCCATGTCACTCACTCCTTCTCCCTCTCTCTCCCTCCATTTTTGTTCCTCTCTACAATAAACATACACACACAGTGCTGGATTTTGTGCCACTCTTTCTTTCAGATGATTTAAATTCCACTTTTGCTGAACTTCAGTCGTGTTTGAATTGTTTTTTTTTTCTTTCTCCATTGCATGCATTGCCAAAATGAAGGAATATTCCAGTTTCAATGCAAGTTAAACTCAGTAAGCATTTGTAGCATAATGTTGATTACTGCAAATATTTATTTTTTCTCTCATCCCTCCTTTTCTTTAAAAAAAGAAAAAACCGAGGTTACAGTGAGGCACTAAAAATGGATATAATGGAGCCAATCCGTAAACGTTAAAATACTCACTGATTCAAAAGTATAGCCACAAGACGTAAACAATATGCATGTTAATATGATTTTAGTGTGCTAATATCATTTACTAACCTTTTCAGTGTAAAGTTATTTTTTAAATTGACAACATGATGCCATAAACCCTATCAAGACTGTAAAAGTGATGATATAAACAACTTCACAGATCAAATAATAAACGTTTTAACTGAAGTTTCAATGTAAGTGCTTTTATACAATTCTAAGCTTCAAATTTATGTCTTTAAACCCTCCAAACATTGGCCCCCATTGACTTCCATTGTAAATGCCTCACTGTAACCTCCATTTTTGCTTTTTTAAAGAAAACTAGGGATGAGTCTAATTAAATCTAATAGTAATAATCTACATTATGCCACAAATGCTATTGATTGAGCTTAACTTGTATTGAACCTAAAATATTCCTTTAAACTGAACTCGTTAAAGCAAATTTACTAAACAGTTGTGCAACTTTTGCAATAGTAATTTCATCGCAAAGATCCGCGTCTTTAATCAAGTCATTGTGATTCTTTCAAATAATTTATTTTGTCTGTCTGTCTGTCTATTTTTTTCTTTCATTTTGGAGGAGGTTTGGCACAGAAATTGACAGGGGAATTTAAAAATGTTTTTTCACGTAAAACATGTTGCAGAACCCTGCTGTACATACCTGCTAAAAAGACCAGCTAAAACCAGCTTAAGCTGGTTGGCTGGTTTTAGCTGGTCACCCATCCCAGCCAGGCTGGTCAGTTAGCTGGTTTCAGAGGGGGTTTGAACACTTTTTAGCTGGTCAGGCTACCAGCCTGACCATCTAAGAATTTACATTTATTCATTTGGCAGATGCTTTTATCCAAAGCGGAATCATCTTAAGGAGTCAGTGGTACAAAAGTGCCATATTACAAAGTTTCACTAGCATTAGAATAGTATTCAAAACATATCAAGTGCAATCTTTTTTTTTTTTTTTTTGCAAAACGACTACCCTGATAAGCTAAGGCCAGCTAAGACAGCCTAATCAGCTAAAAAAGGGTTAAAAACCCCTTTAAAACCAGCTTGACCAGCTATGACTAGGCTGGGTAACCAGCTAAAACCAGCCAACTATCTTATGCTGGTTTTAGCTGGTCTTTTCATCAGGCCAGCATTTAATTATTAATTTAATGACTTTACAATGTAAACATCATGAAGTATACATGCAATAATATGGTAGCCTACCATCCATGTTTTTATAGGCATAAAACGCAACACTCAATTTTATACAATATATAACGGGGTCCCATCACCGTCTCTCTACCCGCCAAGGGGTCCTTGGTCTGATAATGGTTGAAGCCCCCTGATTTCATTCATATATATAAGCATAAGCATAGTTCTAGTTGAAAGAACTCGGGATTCATTCTATCAGACACCTCATCCAATCACAATACTGCCTAAACTTTATAAGTCCGCTCAGCTGTTTCTCACATTTGGCATTATTCCATTGTCTTGAATTTGACTAAATGTGTAATGTGTTTTGGCTTTGCTGGGCAGAAGTTATGTGGCATAAATTGCATTCGTTAGACTTTTGCCATAGTCGGATTTGCATGATTCATTTAGTGAATTGGATTCTAAAATAGTGCAGACACTACACATGTGCAAATAAATGATGCTTTCAGCCACTGGCATTGGAGGAGCCTCCATCCTGCCAGAAGGAGAGAACAGAGAAAGAGAACCTTAGAGAAAGCCATGCTCATGATACAGTTCTTAAGATACTTTTGTTTCTGTGTTTTACCAAAACAGTGCTGTTTCTCCCACACTCTGAGCAACCGTCAGACAAACAAGTAAGTCAAAGTAAAAGCATCTGTCAGAATAAACAGAGCCTAGAGGCAGGGCTTCTCAAGAGGCATTCCCTAGTGGCTCAACCTGGATATTACACACTCAATATTTCTTGTCCTCTTCACTTTGACTAACTAGGTTTTTCCTGTGACTCCAGATCCTTTCTGGAAAATGCTGAGGCAAAGGATTTGAAAAAAGTGAAATTATTTATGCAAGCACAATACCCAGATGGGATTATGCTTCTCTTCCTGGATGACTAGAGTTGGTTAAAAGTGTGGAGAATCTGAGCCAAGATTTGTCATCATCATCCTCCTTCTTATTATTATTGCCCTAATATCAATACAAAAAATATGAATTGTAACTAGATTTAAATTTTCTGAAGGAAATACTCTATGTACTTGCATGGCAGCAAACATGGCCAGCCTGTTCTATAGGTGAATAGGCTATATAGGTGCCATAGTACAGCAAAAACAACATATTAAGTAGCTATAAGATGAGCTCTGAATAATCATTAAATAACTGAAAGTTACATCATATTCAATAACGTCCTGGTTACTTTCATAACCTTTGTTACCTGATGGAGGGAATGAGATATTGTGTTGATGTAGTGACACTAGCGGTGGCTCCTGGGAGCCCCAAACACCTCTGATCTTTGAGAATAGGCCAATGGGAATTGGCGAGTGGAATTTGCATGCCACTCCACAGGACATACAGTTATAAAAGGAGCTAGCTCGGAACCACTCATTCAGGTTTTGTGCCGAGGAGCCGAGACAAGGTCCCGGCCATTTCAGTGGGTAGTTCAGTGTTGTGGCAGGAGGGACACAACATCTCGTTACCTCCATCAGGGAACGGAGGTTACGAAAGTAACCAGGATGTTCCCTATCTGTCACTCAATCGACATTGTGTCGATGTAGTGACACTAGGGGTCCCTATACGAAATGCAACGACTAGCTGAACTGTGTTACGTGGACTGGTGGTGCAAGACGGGCAAGCCGATGCATGACTCCTTTTACCTTACCTTTATGCATTTGGCAGATGCTTTTATCCAAAGCGACTTACAGTGCACTTATTACAGGGACAATCCCCCCGTAGCAACCTGGAGTTAAGTGCCTTGCTCAAGGACACAATGGTGGTGGCTGTGGGGATTGAACCAGCAACCTTCTGATTAACAGTTATGTGCTTTAGCCCACTACGCCACCACCACTCCATGACTCGTAGCCAGTGAGTGGGGACAGTATGCCCAAGCCGTGAACGAATTCCCTAAAAAAGAATGGAATTCGTTCAGCTGGGGGCCATAAGTGTCAATGTCGGGAAGGTGTCCCTTCCAAAGGGGAAGACACCATGGAGACCAGAAGAACACCGCATCGGGAAGAACACCACTTAGCATACGGACACCACTTCAAGGCATAAAGGCGCCTCATAGAGGGGGCTTTAGCCTGACTGATCGTGTCTACCACCGTAGGTGGTAGGCCACTTGGGTCTTCCTTATCCCGTCCAAGGGCCAGACGGTGAGATTCCAGAGGTCTGGTCATGGGTGCCAGATGGTGCCCCATCCCTGAGAGAGGAGATCTCTCCTTAGGGGAATTTGTGAGGAGTGTGAGGTCCGAGAACCAAGTATGGGTGGGCCAGTAGGGTGCTACTAGGACAACCTGCTCCTCGTCCTCCTTGACCTTGCACAGGGTATGTGCAAGTAGGCTCACTGGGGGAACGCATACTTGCGTAGCCCCTGGGGCCAGCTGTGTGCCAGTACATCTGTGCCGAGGGAAGCCTCAGTCATGGCATACCGGAGCGGGCAGTTGGAGGATTCCCAGGAAGCGAACAGGTCTAACTGTGCTTGACCGAATTGACTCCAAATCAGCTGGACCAGCTGGGAGTGAAGTCCCCACTCTCCCCTGGGCGTGACCTGCCACGACAGCGCATCCACCACGTTGTCAAGGGTATGAGTGGCTCACAACAACTTGAGTCGCTGCTGACATGAGCACACGCCGCCTTGCCAGTTGATGTATGCTACTGTCGCAATGTTGTCCATCCAGACCAACACATGCTTGCCCTGGATCAATGGTTGGAGACTCTGCAGGGTGAGCAACACTGCCAGCAACTCGAGGCAGTTGATATGCCAACGCAGTCATGGCCCTGTCCAGGAGCCGGCAGCTGCGAACCCGTTGCACATGGTGCCCCAGCCACGATCGGAGGTGTCTGTCATACCACGACGCGACACCTGCACTTAGGGTACCCCTGCCCGCAGGGACTAAACAAGTGGTGGCAGATCGGCGTGATAGCCATGCGATGTGTCCCACGGTGTCATGTCCATCACAAGACTAGAGTCTGAAGCCAGTGCTGAAGCGGTCTCATATGCATCAACCCATGCGCCATGGTCACCGCCGAGGATGCCATATACCCCTGGAGCCTCTGAAATTGCTTCAGTTCAGCACCGACTTCAAGCACTCGTTCGTGAGGCACAACATCATAGAGACTGAGTCTAGTTCCATCCCAAGAAAAGAGATGCTCTGAACCGTGGAGAGCAGTGCTAACCGACGCAGCCTCATACCTTTAGGTACAAGGACCAGCGCTTGGTGGTCCCTCTGAGGACAGAAAGCCATGACCACAACATTGCCATGGTCATGTTCTCGCAGTGAGGACATGACACTATCCACGAATACTGTCTCCACATTAGCAGGGCCCAAGCAGATGAGACAGCAATCGTGGCCATTAGAAACGGTGAGGTAACGACTGCAACCAGGAAATACACACAGACGGAAAGGCATCTTTAAAAAGCTCCATCAGTGCCACTCTATTAGTAGGAAATATACTCTTTTATTAGGAAGAATATACTCTTTGAGATGCCCATGGGCCTTCTCTGCCCTCCATCGGTGCACGAGGGGAGAAATCACTGTAATGCACCATAAATAAAACAGCTTTACTCTCAGAGATGAATGGAACAGCAGAGAGATTCAGGTCGCTGAACACAACCGCTCTGCTCCGAAGAAAAAATCGGAATGAGAGGTTGCGAGCCAGGTCTTTTTATATCCGTATGTATGGGGGAGTGGGATTCCCATTGGCCTTTTCTCAAAGATCAGATGTGTCACTACATCAACACAATTTTGAGTGAGTGACATATAGGGAACAGCAGCTTAACTAAAATCAGCAAGCATTAAAGGTATAAACATAACACACTAATTTGCATAATTTAGTCATAAATGCAAGTGCTGCTTCATATCACAGTATTATAAGACAGATTGCACAACTTGCTGAATAATTCTCGTGCCTGACTGAAATGCAGAAAAAAGTAATGAAAAATATTACTTTGAGGTTATTTGAGTCTTTCAGTCTTATTTTGTTTAACATATGGCAGAAACTGCACTTGTCAAAGCGTAGGGCTTGTCACGTTTTGTCAAGAATAATCTGGGTAAGGAATTCAGATACTGTCAACATAAAGATGCAAAAAGCTCACACAGAGTAAAAATATGAGCGATTAATCTGCAAAGTAACCAAACTATCCTATCTGCAAAGATCTGCTCTCATATAGGTATGTGTTTAAACTTTACATAATGTTTAGGGATGTAGATGGCAAACCCGTTAACCGGCATTAACAATTAGTTTGACTATTGTTATATATTAGTACTATTGGTTAATAATTATTGTTGTATTAGACAAAAAAACTGAAGAGAGTTGATTTGATGGGTTTATCACGAACAGACGATGAGTAAACCACTGTTTTCCTCAGTCTAAAACATTGGGAAATATGAAGCATATAGCTACAAATAGCTCCATGTGGGACCATTTTATCCATGAAGACGACATATTCTAAGCGATATGACTTTTAAGATAGTAGCAGCAGGAGTGCAATGCAGTACCATATAAAAAAAATAAACATCTGCAAGCCTTGATATGTAAGAGCATACACCAATCAGCAACAACATTAAAACCACCTGCCTTATATTGTGTAGGTCCCCCTAGTGCCAACCCGCATCTCTGAACAGCATTCTGGGATGATATTCTTCTCACCACAAATGTACAGAGCAGTTATCTGAGTTACCATAGACTTTGTTAGGTCGAACCAACTCTCTCATCAACAAGGCATTACTGTCCACAGAACTGCTACTCACTGGATGTTTTTGTTTTTTTGGGCACAATTCTGAGTAAATTCTAGAGACTGTTGTGTGTGAAAATCCCAGGAGATCAGCTGTTACAGAAATACTCAAACCAGCCCGTCTGGCACCAACAATCATCCAGTCAATTATCTAATCAGCCAATCATGTGGCAGCAGTGTAATGCATGAAATCACGCATGGGGAAAAAATTGATTTCAGTGATTTGGACCGTGGCATGATTGTTGGTGCCAGACCAAATATAAACCAAAATAAAACAAAATGCATGTTTATCTTAATGCTACAGCAATTAATAGATAAATATAGGAAGCTATATTTGTGCAGAGTTCCACATTAACAATGTTTTCTCTCTGAGATGTTTTGTCTCTTTAATTCTTTATGTTTAATCCATTAATGCACCTCTGCTACAGCCATCAAGCGTTGTTTTTTCCACTGTCGGATGTCAAAAACCTCTGCTGTGATCAGTGTTCCTGTTATTATATGCATTATCCTAAAGTTTATTTGAGATTTTGTTGAGAGTATTTGTAAGGAGTCACTCTGCAGATTCTGTCTGACACTACTTTAATAAATAGATAATTTGTGCTTTGTGCCAATGCGCACAGCGTTTCGTGTTTCGCGGAACATATAAGAATATTGTTGTCTATGAGAAGACTGCATAGGAGCTAAAACCTCAGGATGCATATGCAAATAACATGCAACGACACTGGAGGTGAATTGTCATGTGTCCGTACAGTCCCAGCAACGATTCTTGATCAAGTGTAATCTCCATTTGTATATTACCAAGTTATAATAGTATTAGTCTATGATAATTAATGTTATATTTTATATAGTAAAATGACAAAAATTTGTTTAATTATATAGTTTATTTTATTTGTTGAATACAAATGGACATAATGCAGCCTTTTCACTAACTACTGTAGTCGCCTAGCTCAGACAACACACTGACTGAGTTTAAAATTGATAGTTTTACACATCCCTACCTTTTACCTGTAAATTATATTTTACAGAGTAAAAACAACTGTCATTTCAGACACAACTGTTCTTCAATAGACATTTCTTTCTGCGAAAAGTTGAAAAACACATTTTTTAAAACTTTTTATTAAGTTTTTATATCAAAACATCTAATTGCAATACTTACCGAATTGCAATATCGCAATACATATGGAATCGGCTCTGAAATATTGCTGTAATATTGAATCAGGAGGTTTCAGCAATTTTGTAATATACTAATATACGTATAGTGTGTGGCAGGGTGGAGGGCGGGGCCGGGTCGTGATTCTACACACCCGGTTCCTTATCAGGCTAATTAAGCCTCCGAGAGTGATAAAGGCCGACTGCGGAGGATGGTGCGGGAGAGAGAGATCATTTATGGACATGTCCGTCATGTGTGTGTTTGTGTCTTTTGTTTAAGTTTATCATTAAAACTATTATTTATATTGCCAAGCCGGTTCTCGCCTCCTCCTTTCCATCGAACTGCGTCACAGTGTGTTTGATCGTAGCGGCGATGCAGCTATGATGTAATTCTAAAAAGAATGGCCTGCAGACAGAGGACAGTGCTAATGTGGATTCAGGAGGATGCTTGGGCCCGAGAAGCTCTGTCACATGTACAAGAGAAGGTCAAAATGTGCAAGAATGTGTGTATGTGTGTGTGTAGGTGAGGCACATTTGTAAGGAAAATGGAAATGATTAAATGAGCAGAGTTGAGGATGGTGTGTTACCAAAACAGGGTTTGATCACAAGTGTATCTGTCCCTCTAGTAGGATTGAAACATCACATCATTTCTGTTCATACACACTCACACACATATTTTCGTTGGCATTATTTAGTATGTTTATTAAGAAATTTTCCTTGTTGAAACAGTTGTTTGGTCCCTATTGCAATCATTTAAGATATAATAAAAAAAAATATTCATGTTGGCCCAGATTATAAAATAAATGATAATCAGGGCCCATATTCACAAGAAATCTTAAGGTTAAAAGTAGCTCCTTATGTAGAAATTTAGGAACAACTCGGGTCACTCCTAATTTTAGGACTAAATTATAAATTTTTAGGACAATTTTTTATCTAAGAGTGTTTCATGAAGCATTTTAACACTGAAAGTAGCTCCTAAACCCACAACAGCTTAGAAGTCCTTCTGAGGGCTCCCTAAGAGTTACTCAAAAATAATCCAAAGCATGGCTGCTGCTGCTGCCATCAATCCACATTAAAAATTATGTATAAGAAAATTATTTTGACTTTGACCATTTAAAAAGGCATCGCCTGAATGAATCACAATTGAGTCTATGTATTTTAATAATATAATATTGTAATATTATAAATATTATCTATCTATCTATCTATCTATCTATCTATCTATCTGTCTGTCTGTCTGTCTGTCTGTCTGTCATCTACTGTATAAATATATAAATGGCAGTTCCTTGTCTACCAATCACAGAGGGCAATTTAAAAGAGCGTGCTAATAAAACGTGATGTCATCCATAGCAACAAAATCAACTCCACCTTACTCTTATCTTAAGATTTCCTTACTTAAACTTGGTTTTAGCAGTTTTGTGAACCTCCTAGCTAGGAACTCTTTGGAGAACTCTTAGTGGCCAGATAAAAGTCTCTGTGAATACGGGTCCTGGTTGGTAAAGGGTTAATGGAGTGAATCAACAAAAATGTTATCTAAACGTTTCTTCAGATTCTTTTGTTACACCATTTTTATTTTAGTTGTGTGGCGTATTGTGCTCGGTGTGAGTTACCTGTTTTACTTGGAACTGTCTGGTGTGTTTTGGCAAGTTTGATACGAAAAACTTCTTTCTATGGAAAAGTCAGCTGTATAGCACTTTGATGTCTGAAAGCATTGCATTGCAGCATGACAAATGCACACAAACACATTTTTCACACATTTAAATTATCTAAGTTCTGCAGAGTAATTGTCTTGGTTTATACAGTATAAGTACATAACCTAACTAGACTTCCCTTATAGGTGAGTGCTTATTTAATGCTTTATTATGCAGAGAAAAGAAGAAAGTATGAAATAGTTGTTGCATTGAGTCTATATGTTTCCATCCCTTTATTGGAAGGTTGTTTTTACCTTTATTGACCTTATTGTGAAAATTGCACATTATATTACTGTATATATTGTCATAGTGTTGGAGAAAGTGGCATGTTCCCTAACTGTCACTCACTCGACGTTGTGTTGCATTTGGGAGCCCCAAATACCTCTGATCTTTGAGAAAAGGCCAATGGGAGTTGGCGAGTGGAATTTGCATGCTACTAAGAATAAAAGCAGCTAGCTCGCAACCACTCATTCACATTTTTTCTTCGGTCCCGGGGAGCTCTGGTACTCCTCTCAGGGCACAGACGCACTGGCTCACAGTCGGCCCTGGGGGCTGCGCAAGTATGCATTCCCCCTAGTGAGCCTGCTTGCACAGACTTTGTGCAAGGTCAGGGAGGACAAGGAAGAGGTCATCCTGGTGGCGCCGTACTGGCCCACCCAGACTTGGTTCTCGGAACTCAATCAACAGCCCTTCCCTGGAAAGTTCACACGAGAGAGGACCTTCTCTCACTCCCCTCCCTTTTTCATCTGGCACCCACGACCAGACCTCTGGAATCTCCATGTCTGGCCCCTGGACGGTATGCAGAAGATCTAAGTGGCCTTAGCCACTTAGCCCACTTCCAGTGGTGGTAGACACGATCACTCAGGCCAGGGCTCCATCTATGAGGCAGCTATATGCCTTGAAGTGGCATTTTTTCACAAATTGGTGTTCTTCCCGAGATGAAGACCCCCAGAGTTGCGCTGTCGGGACTGTGCTTTTCTTCTTGCAGGAGAGGCTGGAGAGGCAGCTGTCCCCCTCCAATTTGAAGGTGTATGAGTCCGCTATAGTGGCGCACCAAGACGATGGTAAGTCCCTGGGGAAGCATGACCTGGTTATCAGGTTCCTTAGAGGCGCTAGAAGGTTGGTTCCTCCTAGACCACACCTCATTCATTCATGGGATCTCTCTGTGGTTCTGCTGGGCCCATAGAGAGCCCCGTTTGAGCCCCTAGAGTCAGTTGAGCTAAAGGCTGTCTCGTTGAAGACTGCCCTCCTCTGTCAGCGACACCTGCCTGGAGTTCAATCCAGCATATCTCACATGGTTTTGAGACCCAGACCGGGCTATGTGACCAAGGTTCCCATGACCCCTTTTAGGGACCAGGTGGTGAGCCTGCAAATGCTGCCCCTGGAGGAGGCAGACCCAGCCTTTTTGTTGCTGTGTCCAGTGCATACTTTGCGCATCTACTTGGGCCGCACGCAGAGCTTTTGACGCTCTGATTAGTTCTATGTTTGCTTTGGGGTACAGCGGAAATGGAAACTGTCTCCAAACAGAGGCTTGTCCACTGGATCGTGGATGCCATCGCTTTGGCATACCAGGCCCAGGGCATGCCCTCCCCTTTGGGATTATGAGCACACTCCACGAGGAGTGTGGCGTCCTCCTGTTCACTAGCCAATGGTGCCTCTCTAGCAGACATCTGTAGAGCAGTGGGCTGGGAAACACCCAATACCTTTTGCGAGATTTTATAATCTCCAGGTTGGGCCAGTTTCATCCCGTGTGTTGACTGGGACGAGCAGGTAAGTGTGCAGGCAGGAATTCATAGCCGGGCCCAGTACTTGCGCTAGTATGTCCTGTACTGGTGTAGGTACTCCACATGTGCTGGTTACCTGTGGTAACTCCTTGTGACATATTTTCCATGGTTATGGAAAATCCATGTCTCCCTTTGGCAGGGTCTCCCCCTGACACAGGTCGCTGTGCTGTAGTGTTCCTCCCCTTCGGACCTACCACAGGGGTTTCTACCACAAGCGGCTGGTAAGCCCATGTGATGTATTTGCCCAGGGTGTGAAGGACTGTGCTACATTCTTAGGGAATTGGGGGAGGTAATGTGGAGACCGGATGCAGCTGCTATTAGACAATCAGTGGCTTACCTGCACCGTCAATCCATGTAAAACAGTTCAGCTGGTTGTGGCGTTTCGAATAGGGACATCTAGTGTCACTACATTGACACAACATCGAGTGACTGACTGATAGGGAATGTCTTGGTTACCTCCTTGGTATCCTCTGTTCCCTGATGGAGGGAACGATACGTTCTGTCCCTCTTGCCACTATGCTGTACTTCCCGCTGAAATGGCCGGAAACCTGTCTTGGCTCCTCAGCGCAAAACCTGACTGAGTGGTTGCGAGCCAGCTCCTTTTATACCCGTTTGTCCGGGGGAATGGTATGTAAATTCCTTTCGCCAATTCCCATTGGCCTTTTCTCAAAGATCAAAGGTGTTTGGGGCTCCCAAGAGCGACCCCTAGTGTCACTACATCGACACAACTTCTCGTTCCCTCCATCAGGGAACAGAAGTTAATAACCAACTGTGTTAAAGGGGTGAGAGCTTGGGAGATAGTAGTGTAGAGGAGCAAATGTCAAACTACTCAGCACAATGACAACGAAACCTGCTACACACAATGTGTCGCAACATATCAGCATCTATTGCTCTCTTTAATTCTCTAAGTGTTTGTTTGAGTGTGTGTATGTGGGTTTGTATTCACTTTGTTATTTGAGTTTTACTATAAATAAACACAGAGATACAATTTTACAATATTGCAAATGATCTCAGTAATCACACATAAATTCCCATAGTCATACTATAAGTGCACTGTCAGACTGATTGTGTAGTTGTATTAGAAGCACTGTTAACTCTTTATCTTCCAGGTATTTAGATGACACACACACACCTGCATGAAATCTGAGTTTGCATCATCTTTGATGATGAAATTAGCTGGGTCTTGCTTAAGATTTAAAGTATTTGTAATCTCATCTCTCAAATATTAACCTTCAGCCATCCAAACCATTCCCAAAAGCATGTCACTTTCTGAGGAAAAGCAAGGCAAAATATACATGATGTAAAATGCTGTATGTGCATTGCAATTACTGAAATTCTGACCTTTCGCTCACTTTCTGTACTATAATTCTGTACAACTTACTGAGTTGGAGTAAGTCCATGCAACTTTACTGTAGAATGTCATAGTTCAGTCTAGACTAACTTTTTGTGGTGATGCAGATGACCAGTAAGATCAGAGCAGATTAAGTTGTGTGCATTGAGTAGATTGCATTGTATGGTATGTAAAACACACTGATGTAAAACTCATGATGTGTAATATAGTAAACGTACTATTGACAGTAAAGCAAATTACAGATAAGCATTTATAAAAGTATAATATTCAGAGCATAATGTGTAGCTTACAGTGCAGTAAGAGTAATATATTACAGTAAACAGTGCTGATGGTTTATTAGGTATAATGTGTGGTTGATAATGTATTGGGTGTAGCATAGAGTGTTAAAGGTACAGTGTAGGTTGTTAAAGATTGTAGGGTTGCCGTTGATTGTTTGCTGTTAGCAGTTTAATCGATCAAGAATAATAATTTAACAAACAAATTAGATGTTTGATGAAATTGCCAGATTCAAGTAACAATTAAGCAATTTTCATTCATTAACATTAACAATTATTGATCAGTGATATTTCTGAACATTTGCAACCCTAGTAGTGTATAATGTGTAGGGTGTATTCTGTAGTTTGTGGCGTGTAGAGAAAAGTTATCAGGGTGAAGTGTATCATGTAGTTTAGTATATAGGGAGTCATTTGTAGGGAGTATTTCATTGTGTGTAAGGTGTTGAATATAGAATGTAAAATATAATGTATATGGTGTTTGGTAGATTGTATAGTATTTAGGGTGTAATGTGTAGGGAATAGTGTATTGGGATTAGTGTATAGTTTTTAAAGTGTAGTTTATACTGTGTATGATACAATGTGCTTGAAGTAGTGTATATGATGTAGTGTATAATGTGTAGATTTTTGTGGTGATGCAGATGACAGTAAGATCAGAGCAGATGAAGTTGTGTGTATTGAGTAGATTGCATTGTATGCAGTGTAAAACGCACTGATGTAAAACGCATGATGTGTAATATAGTAAACATGTTCTATTGACAGTAAAGCAAATTACAGATAAGTATTTTAAAAGTATAATATTCAGAGCATAATGTGTAGCTTACAGTGCAGTAAGAGTAATATATTACAGTAAACAGTGCTGATGGTTTATTAGGTATAATGTGTGGTGGATAATGTATTGGGTGTAGCATAGAGTGTTAAAGGTACAGTGTAGGATGTTAAAGATTGTAGGGTTGCCGTTGATTGTTTGCTGTTAACAATTTAATCGATCAAGAATAATAATTTAACAAACAAAATAGATGTTTGATGAAATTGCCAGATTCAAGTTAACAATTTAGCATTTTTCATTCATTAACATTAACAATTATTGATCAGTGATATTTCTGAACATTTGCAACCCTAGTAGCGTATAATGTGTAGGGTGTATTCTGTAGTGTGTGGCGTGTAGCGTAATGTGATCAGGGTGAAGTGTATCATGTAGTTTAGTATATAGGTAGTCATTTTTAGGGAGTATTTCATTGTGTGTAAGGCGTTGAATATATTATGTAAAATATAATGTATATGGTGTTGGGTAGATTGTATAGTTTTTAGGGTGGAATGTGTAGGGAATAGTGTATTGGGATTAGTGTATAGTTTTTAAAGTGTAGTTTATACTGTGTATGATACAATGTGTTTGAGTAGTGTATATGATGTAGTGTATAATGTGTAGGTTGCAGCATATGCATTAGAGTGCAGTGTAAGGTGCAGCATAGAGTGTATTGGTTGTAGACTGTTCTGTCTATAGTACATCAGTGTGAGCAGAGATGGCTGTTCAGTGGAGGCATGTGCAGTAGGATGTGATGTTCAGACTTTTCAATTATTTCTGATGAGGGACCTGGCTATGGCTTCTATGGGATATATATCACAAAATAACATGCATGCCTGCACAGAAGAGACACTCACACCCCTGCTGCAGACATACACATGTGAACACACACACACCCACACTCACTCAGATGTTGTGTGGCAATGGTGTGAGGTTTTCTTGTCCTTGCGTGGGTCTGTGTTCTGACTCATGTACACTCACACAGGAAGCAGGCATGTGTTTTCCAAGAGTTCCGGTAACCTAGATGCGACTGATTGCACTTTGCATCAGCTGCATGGATGACCTGGGTTCGGATCCAGTGTTGAAACCAGTAACTAATCACATTCGTTTTATTAGTGTTGAGACTGATTCGGTGGATTTTTCCCTCTTAACTACCAATGGTTAGGTTAAGGTTTGGGGGTTAGGATTTATAAAATATGCATTTTTCTTTAATATTACAGCCATTACAACTGAAAAACTCACTTCACAACTGCTATTGGCACCCCTCTGTGGACATTACACCTAGAAAATGGAGCTCACACATGCCCATCCGCCCAACAACACTTACCGTTTGGGCCACTGAGGGCAGTGTTTTTTTTATTTCAGGAAGCACAGACTTTTAGCTAAAGAAAAGTCAACCTACTGTTTCTGATTTCAATGTGAGATCACTCAGGTACTGTGTACCTGCAAGTCTAACACCTCTACAGATACATCACAAATCACAATTATAACCCATTTCTCAGGATAGCAGCCTAGGATACGTCACTTTCAGAGTATCAAAATTCCCAAGGTACAGAATGGTGTAATTAGATATTTTAATGTAATGTTGCTGTAATGTGTAAATGTTATGATGTATATAATTTTTAAGCATTTAGGCATAATGACATAACAGCAATAGTGCCTTTAAATTATAATGAATTGATGGAAGCTTTTCTCTCTGAATTCTACACAACGTTGGGACTCTGGATTTATTTATTTGTGTGCACTTTTTAAGCTCTAATTTAACAGTTTAATCATTTTTGGCCTATCTACTATTACACATATTATAGTAATGGCAGCACAGTTTAATTAAAGGCCAGTTCATATAGTAAGTAGGAACACAGGAACCTCCTTCGTTGTTGAACCTGGTGACATTTGTGTAGACACGCTTGAGTATCTAATTGGTATTTCACAGCATGAATTTCTGAAGTTAACATAGACATTTTTGCATACCACAAGCATTAATGCAGTTTTAACATCATAATGAAAATACATTTTAATTGACTCATGTCATATTTGAGCTGGGAGACTAAAATAGATAGCCAAGGGCAGTACCTCAAGGGAAGCATGCATTTTGATAAATTCAATTCACCTCAAGGTCACAGAGACATGTCTTGAGATGTTAAACCTACTGAACGATTCCTGAATGATCAAACTCCTGTTTTGCAAGGTAGTAAGTTCACACAAGAGTATCATTTTTTAATCTCTTGTTAAATGCTGTTGCTTTTCTAATGGTCCTCTTTAAAAAAACAGGTCTGGATTTGTTAAAATCATGATCCTTTACCAGAGTAAAACCTGGCTGTGGTGAAGTAATTCTAATTAAACAGAGTGGAGGAACAGCTATAATATTCATATAAATAGTCAGAGTTACAGCAGCATTGTGTAAATGTAGGATCAAACAATAAGCTACAAATGTTGTGTAATCAATGCTTTTTCAAATGCACATTAAAGGTGCTGTAAACAATTTGAGCAATTCTGGAATTTCTATAAACTGAGCCATTGGATTAGCCATGCACCTCTCTTCCAAAACCCTGCACTCCAAAGATACCCAATTAACATTGTTGAACATGCTTCAACTACAATACTATGAGAACGTGTAAAATGATTGACAGACAGAAAGTGTCAGAGACCACATCCCATGGGCACATTTTTGTTTGCTGTTTAAAGAGTCTAGAGCTGTCACAGACACTCATGCGATATCTCAAGACGCATATTTCAGTGATATCTTTCAGAGAGTTGGAAACATTTTTGCTTACCTTCCATGAAAAATTCCTTACAACACCTTTAATGTAAAAGGTGCAGTCGCAAGTGTGGGATTATAGTCATCAAATACAGCTCATCCAATCCGAATTCATAGTCGGAAATATCCATTTTATAAAATGTTTATTTTCAGAGCCAAGCATGTGTTTTCTAGCCCGGTATATTGCTGCACACCTTGGCGAGTGAGAGGACAGTACTATGGGGGCTGCACAGTGAATGGCTCATCATTAACTGGTTGGTTCGCATTGATCTGTGTCTCATGCTAAGGCTTCTTAACCCAGAAAGGCCTCTTCACTTAATCACATGAGCACGAGAGCAGCTGCAGAATTCCACTGGAATAACATACACACACACACACACACACACACACACATTCAGCTTCTCTCTTGTTCTGTTGTGAGGCTGCTCTGTGCTTCAAGGATTTTTTTTATTACATTTTATAGCATGACCCCCGATGCTTCAGCTGGCCAGCGAGAGACCATCAGGACCACTTTGTTGTTATGAAATAAAGAGTGCATATCTGAGGAGGGGCCTGTTCTCATTATGAAGATCTATCTCTGCCCCAACTTCACATTTCTGCCTTGTTTGATGTATTTATTTTTAGCTGGCCTGCTGGGATTTCATGCTCCACTGTTAAACGCAGTTACACATACGCACAGTGTAAATTTCCTTCATTCTTTCTTTCTTTCTCTCTCTCTGGATATGTTTACACAGCAGCAGAATACAGCTGTCAGTCATATTTTAGAGTGGTAAAAAATTGCACGTAGTTTGGTTAGTGACAACCAAATTTTGTAACAAAAGTGAGTCCCGTAAATTTGGAGGACTCACACGCACTTATTTCGATTTTGGATAATTAAGATTTGATGGATCTTGAACTTGCGCCTCTTGGATTAGACTTGTTTATTTAAAAATATATATATGAATTGACTTCCCATTGTTATAGAAGTCGCTATCTTTGATATTTCCATCAGCCACTGTCACTATGGTTACAGGCGTTATTTTCAGCTATCACAGTACAGTAAAAGGTCTTGAGTTTATTAATTCATACAGATTCTATGAGAGCCCCTCCTGTAAGCTTTTGTATGTATAAGATGAGAGTCACATCTGTTAGTAAATATGGTTGACAATCCCAAAAATTGATTTAATGAATGAAGGCTACATCTCTATTTTCTACCCCTTTTTGTCTTTTGTTTCCTATTCTTTATTTCCCTCTGTTTCTTACTACCTCTATTTTTTCTCTGTTTCATACTCTCACACTATCCAGTGTGTGATGGACAGACTGACCTCAGAGTGTGATGTCATCATCAGTGCTGCAGGGATGCTTGAGCTTCTGTGATTATGTAACACACTCAAACAACGGCTGGGGAAAATGATGACATCACTCAAGCTGCAGAAAAAAAGAGAATACAGCCCTCTTAATCCAGGTCATAGAGAAAAGAACACTTTAGTGTCTAATGTATGTCTATTAGTGCTGTTTGTTTACTGCTCTTTGTGCAGTAAGTTCCCCGTCTGTCACTCACTTCGACATTGTGTCGAAGAAGCGACACTAGGCATCTCTCTTGAGTGCCCAATATACCTCTGATCTATGAAAAAGGCCAATGAGAAGTTGGCGGACATTGGCGGTTCCATTCAGAAATTTTCTTCGGAGCCGATGGTCGTGCATGCAGTGAGCTGTGAGTCACACACATGTTCCTCTACCTCGAATAGAGGGATACTGCTATTGGATCTATGGCGCACTTCAGCGGCATTCTCCATCTCTGCACGGCAGTGCAGTTTGCCCCTGGGCGCTTCGACAGCGCAAAACTTAAAGTTTTACATAAAAGAGTGATTGTCTCTCGTTGACTTCCATCCGGGCACGAGGCAACAGCGGTTCGCCTCACAGCCAGCCTGCCTATCTTCTTGAGCCCCCCGAGCTGGATGAGCTCGCCACTGCATCGGAGAGCGGTCCGGCATCTGACACAGAGGGCTCGTCTGGGCTGCCGCCTTTGGGCCAGCACGCCCAGGCTGAGGCTGACCGCCAAAGCCTACAGCGCCACCGGACAGGCCGCTTCCGCCCTGCATGCCATGGCCCTTCTGCAAGTCCACCAGGCCAAGGCACTTAAAGATCTGCACGAGGGTAGTCCTGATCCCGATGTGCTGCAGGAACTGCGCTCACCGACCGACCTCGCCCTCAGGGCCACGAAGGCCACAGCAGAGTCACTCGGGCAGGCGATGACCACACTTGTGGTTCAGGAACATCATCTGTGGCTGAACTTGGTCGAGATGCGCAAGATGGACAAGACACGCTTTCACACATCCTGTCCCGCCGCAACCCTGCCGCCATGGGCCAAGCCCTGTCTGCTCGCCGAGGGCGTACTCCTGCGGCTAGGGCACTTGCGCCGCCTCAACCCGGGCCCAGCTCTCAGCCCCAGCGTCGAGCACCCCTCAGAAAGTGCACGCCCCCTGTCTCACGGATCCCCTCGAGGACTTGGAAGGCTCCCAGGCGCTCCTGAGATGATTGACCCTGAGGCCGAGACGTTCGCTCCGGAGCTGGTAAGGAGACCACTCCATCCCCTGGTGGAGGGCCAGGAGGAGAATCTTTATTTGAATTTATTTAATTTGCCAGCATTGGCATGCTCTACTACCTCGACGACTGGCTCATCCTGGCCCACTCCTGAGAGTTAATATGCACCCACGGGGACCAGATGCTTTGGCACCTCAGCCGTTTAGGGCTTCAGGTCAACTGGGAAAAGCTCACCCCGGTTCAGAGCATCTATTTTCTTAGCATGGAGTTAGACTCAGTCTCAATGTCAGCGCACCTCACCAATGAGCGCACGCAGTCAGTGTTGAAATGTCTCGCCACCTTCAGGCCAGGCACAATGGTCCCTTTAAAACTTTTCCAGAAGCTCCTGGGACATATGGCATCCTCCGCAGCGGTCGCACTGCTGGGGTTGATGCATATGAGACCGCTACAGCACTGGCTCCAGACTCAAGTCCCGAGATGAGCATTGCGCTGCGGCACACACCGTGTGATGGTCACCCCCGCCTGCCACCAAACATTCAAACCCTGGATAGACCTGTGCTTTCTGCGGGCAGGAGTCCCCTTGCAGCAGGTGTCCTGACAAGTTCTGGTCACGACCGACACCTCCAGATTGGCTTGGGGCGCCGTGTGCAATGGGCACGCAGCTGCGGGCAGTTGGAAAGGGGCCCCGCTGCGCTGGCACATCAACTGCCTGGAGTTGCTGACTGTTTTCTTTGCCCTGCGGAGGTTCTCCCGCTAGTCCAGGGCAAACACGTCTTGATCAAATCAGACAGCCCCACCGAGGTAGCGTACATAAATCGCCAAGGTGGCGTACGCTCCCGCCACATGTCACAATTCGTCATCTCCTCCTTTGAACTCAAGTCGCTGCATGCCACCCACATCCCCGGCAACCTCAATGTGGTAGCGGACGCCCTATCAAGACAATGCTTGCCCAGTGGAGAGTGGAGGCTTCACCCCCAGTCCGTCCAGCTGATTTGGGAACAGTTCGGCAAGGCTCAGGTAGACCTGTTCGCCTCACGAGAGACCTCCCACTGCCTGCTCTGGTATGCCCGAGCAGAGGCTCCCCTCAGGGCAGATGCACTGGCACACAGCTGGCCCACGGGGCCAATTACACTTCAGAATCATGCATTTTTATACAGTTTCTGCTCCCCTTAACACTTTGAGGGATGGCCTCTTCATCCAATGAAATCGTCTTATTCCTCTCTAGTTTCATCTTTGCCATCTCCCATCCAGCTGGTCACATTTGGCCCCAACTTACTGTTTCATCTTAATGCTAGCACTTAGTAGTGCACATACATTCAAAAAAATATTTTTGCCTATTTTCAAGATTTATCCATTTCAAATGAATAAAAAATGTCCATCTAATTGAATTGCCTAATCTTTAACTAAATAAAATGTATACATTTTACAAAAGTTTTATTAATTACATTAATTTTCTTCAAGACTATTCAATTCAATTAGATGGAAATTTGTTATTCAATTGAAATTGATAAATCATATATATAGGCTAAAATATTTTTTTAGTGTATATCATTTTGCCTGTTTTGGTAATCTTTGCATTATCTGCACCAGTCGTGCTCATTAAATTACCCATTCAATATCCACATGCCCACCTCCCTTTGGGCCTTACAAAGTTTGATAGAAAGAGGCTGTAGTTCTCTCTATAAAAGCCAAGTTGCTACAGGTGGTATTCTTTATCTAAACCTCCTTACTCATTCACTTGACACAGGCATCCCGTCTCTAAGGTCTCCCACTTTCTGCTTCATATACATTTGTTTTCCCTTGACACAAAGGCCTTACACACAGAGAGACTGCAAGCTAAGCTGTTTTCTGCATTTTCAAACTGTATCTAAATAATCAGAGTATTAAATTAATAATATAATTATTAAATATGTAACATACTGAATAACATTGATAATGCAGCTTATCATGATGCATTGATTACCCATTGGCATTTTTAGATGCACACCATATTAAAATAAAATTTTGTACTATTAATTCTGAATCTATGTACTGATTACCAATGCCCCTTGTCTGCCAAACATGTTTAGTGGTTCAAACATAAACAGGAATTTGTAACCTGAAATTTTGGTCGGATTTTAGAAGTAAATGCACTTAGCTGCATAGACAGCTATAGAATGCTCCCTTGATCCTCATTTAGTGCATGGCTCAACCTCCAGTCTGCTGTATGTCTGCACTGGTCTCAAAACATTTCGAAATGCACCTTATTTTCATCCTAACTCCATATAAAACCTCTGAAAGCTAAATATTTCAGCTTTTGGATGAACCCATTGATTCTCAGTGTAAAAATGCACATTGAATGCATTCACTAATACGAATGAATAAGAACTGTATTGTACAGTGATAACTAAATAAATTATAACAAAATGTATATTAAAATGAAGAGAAATGACGCACAGATGTGTTAATGTTGAAATGTATTAAAGATAACTAACATGTTTTGTTTTCAACTTTTGAGGGAGTAATGCCTGAAAATCCACATATGTGGACATCATGATTATTAGCACACTGACATGAGAAAAATTCATAAAAAATTTTAAAGCCACATATCACAAAACTAGAGATGGTACTTTTTATACCCAAACAGGTTTCAATAAAAAAAACTAAGAGGTTTCTTACACAGAAGCACTTCACGGAAATCAACGTTATGTTGTTTTGCCATGTGACTCGTGTGCCAGAAGTTTAAACAACACACTCTCAAATCGTCAGGATTCGTATTACTGTTCTAAATTTTGAATGCCTTGTGCGTGGAACTTGTGCTTACTTCCGCATTAGACATCCGGGAATTTGCACGAGATGAAGTCATATTAGTTCATACGAACAACATCATGTGAGATATGATGAATATGAATAGCTAACTCATAAATTATGTATGACTTTTCATGAGATCAGGTTGTTTAACCCTTAAGTGACAGCCTAGAGTCTTTTGAACAGAATTCATTTAAATGATGTGTTATGTATAGCGATGCCAAAATACAACATCCACACATGTGGATGTGGGTTTACACAAGGTTAAAATGAAAGAATGCTTGCAATGTAAACAGCCCCTTAGTGTAAATATATAAAAAAAAAAATTGTTGTTTTTTTCTTTGTTTTTTTTAAAGCAGGCAAACCATTGTAGATTTTTTTATTTTCACCATTGTATCAGTTATTGGTCATAATGCTGCATGGATAAAGGGAGCAGCTGAATGGGCCACACTTAGCTCTGGAGAGACTGTGAGAGCGATACTTCTGTTTGGCAGGGCTGCTCTCTGCTATGGAGAGGCGTTTAAGAGAGAGGTGACAGTGAAGTGTCATAATCTCTCTGTCTTTCTGCACAATATCCTCAGATTGAACTGGCAGCAGAGTCGTAGCTGTGAGTTTGACTATATATACATCATTTGCAATGATCTCACTACTTAATTATTAACACTCTTTGAATAATGCAGGGAGTTCTCTGAGGACAGAGACTGCTCATGCACTATTAGCACTTCCTGTCATAGAGCCATTCGCATATGCGTGCGTTGGTGTGTGTGTGTGCGTGTAAGTTTGAGTGTTTGTGTGTGTCACCTCTTTGCTCCCTTCAGAACCCTGCCGCGTCCATCCCACAAGAGCCTCTGATTTCCATGTTGATGGAACTGCAGCTGTGCTTTCACCTCTCACAATTCTCCAAAACAAACTTTAGGGTGTTAATCATCAATTCCACCTAATAGACTTTGGTGCCTAAAATATAAGTCAAATGAATTAAGTACTTTTACAGAAAAAGTTCTCTGAATTGCTACATGGCTTGATGACTGTGATTAAAAGGGATAGTTCAACCAAAAATGAAACAATCATCATTTACTAAATGATCAGTAAATGTCATAATTTACTCACCCTCATTTTTGTTCCAAATCTATATGATGTTCTATATCTTTCAATTCTATATTTCTTTTTTCTTTTTACTTAAAATATCTGAAACATATTATAAATCTTTACAAAATATTTTATATAATGAAAAATGTTTCTTTTTTAATTGTTTTTTTTGAACACAAGTTTTGTGAATGTGGCCCTAGGTGCTAAAACAACGCTGACAGAGCATGCAAATAAACTGTGCTATCAGTGGGCACAATTAATTCTTTCCACCCTAAATATGGCAACTGAGATTCTTTTCAGACACTTTTCTGCTGTGTGGTTTGTCTGAGGAGATGAGCGATCAGTCTGCACTGACAAGTAAAGATAGAGAGAAAATAGGAAAGAGAGAAGCAAGTGAGACTATTGATGATATGTGCTATATTTAAACAGCAGAGATTGCAGATGGATAGGCTCTATGGCTGTTTGTGAGTCCCCACGGAGCATGTTGCTTTATAGCCATGCTTTTTATCCCTCATCACAGTTAAAAATGATTGAGTAGTGCTGTAGAGTGGCAGGGGGGACAGGATTGGGCCTGCAGCCTCATACGGTTCACCTTCACTGTGTAACGCACTGTTTCGACCTGTCTCCTCTTTGGACCTGGAGAGTCAGCTTTTGCTCTGCCATCATTGTTTGCTTTTTACCTGATTTGTTTGGTTAGGTCAGCATAAATCATCTTTAATTTCTATACATCACTGTTGAAGGTAAATCATTAACATAAGCAAAATGATGTAGATGGCACAGCTTTGAGCATTGAGCATTGAGGCAGCAGCTTATAGCTTTTTGACTAAATGTAGGCTGCTGTCACATCATGTATTCTTCGTAGTGTCTGGATATTGGTTTGCATCAATCCAGTGCTAGCTGTCACACAGGGACGTTGTCACAAGGGCTAAACTGCTTTTCTATATTCACATTGTGAGATAGTCATGACAGTCAGGTGTTCACATTACATTCATAATTTTCTCTGTTGTCTGGTCATCTCTTTTAACAACATCTCCACCAAACACACAGACACACTACCTTATGTTTCTTATCCCTTCTATTACTTTGTCTTTTTTTTTTTTGCAGACCTTCCTGGCACAAAAGTTTTTCTTTACAAGCATTCCATCTCAATAAATGTGTTTGTAATTAAACACAGGCCTAGTCATGTGACCAGCCAAACATCATGAGATGAAGCGGTCAGAATGGACATAGAATGGCAGGGCCACCTCCCACCATCTGTCCAAGCTCTCTGTGTCTCTCTCCCGCCATGTAAAGCCTTCCGTAGCTCACGTGTTTGGAGCAGAGCTATGCTGCTTCACTTCATGCTGAGCTAGATTCACATGGCTTCTTGTGCCTCCCGAAGGAAGCTTTAGCTTATCAGAGGCCTTAGTCAGGGATCGTGGGACTGAAATATTCACTCATCCGAATAGAATTCCTCTGTATGATCCTGCACTTATAGGACTGTGGTGTGCACAAGTGGGCCCCAAGGTTTGCCAGCATAAATGTTTGTGTGGGTGAGAAAGTGAGAGAGAGTGAGCATGTGTTGTTAATGTTCCCACACTGTAGCACAAACCTGTGAGTGAGGGGAGTATGGAAAGGGAAAATAAAAAATGAGGCACATGGCTCCCATTGTACAGCTGTTTATGTTTCGATGTGGATGTGCTGTGCTGTGGACTCTTACCTAACAAACTCTCTTCCATAAATTTACACTCATGTCTTTCACTCGTTCAATTTTAGTTTAATTAGAGTAGTTTACTAGTGTAGTTCTATATGCTGTAAGTTGTTTTTCAGTGTTTTTGCCTGGGATCGACAGGAGGGTCATGATGGTCAACTTGTAGTCTAACAACATCCAACTAGTCGATTAGAGAGGTCTTCTAGTTGAATGTGACAGGTTAATTTTATACTCATGGAAATGTGGTTCAGGATATGGATCTACGCTCTGTTAAATTATAAAGAATTTAATTATTATTAAACATTTTCATCTACTGACATTTAAATCATGGCTATTATGAACAGTGATGGTGTCGGTACGCACTTCACTTCTACCAGTTGATTTGAAAAATTACATTCATTTATTGAAACATGAAAAAAATGTACCAAAAATATTTTGAAATACAATTTAAACTTCAAATGGAACAAAAATATTATCAAAATAAGAAAGTGGTCAAAACATCACAACAAATCCAAAAATTTTAACCTCCAACTTTGTTCTTTCACGATCCAAAAATTGGATAAGATATAGCGTGCTGTGCTTTGTGTGCTTATGAAACCCAAAAGCCCATTGTGCATTTAATTTTTACATTTTATCAGTATATGTGTATAAAGCAGTTCAATGGAAAGGAGGGGGTGAGAACCAGCCTGGCGATATAAACAATACTTTAATGATTAATTTAAACAAAAGACAAACACACACACATGACGGACATGTCTGTAAACAATCTCTCTCTCATCGCACCACCGTTCGCAATCTGCCTTTATCCCTCTCAGAGGCTTAATTAGCCTGATAAGGGACCGGGTGTGTATAATCACAACCCGGCCCCGCCCTCCGCCCTGTCACAATGTGTTTGGGAATCAAATTTTGCAAACTTTGCAATGTTAGCACTATGCTCTATCAGTTGAGCTACATCCTCTTTAAAAAACAAAACACTACTACAACCATACATTATCAAATTAAAATTGTTGGGTGTTTGGTTGTGAGTCATGCTGTTTTTTTTTAGCATCTTGTACTATGAGAATTGCCTTTGTAAGACGGCATGTCGAGTAAAATATTGTAGGGAAATTTGGTAGAATAAATGTACACGGTATGGATTAAAGTGCTCACGCACCTTCACCAATAATATGTAAGGAAATGTATAATGAATTAGCCACGTTTGACCCCAATTATATGGATAAATGGATATATAAGGATAAATGACAAATAATTATATTAGAAATCTGAATAAAGATCCTCCACCATTATTAATGTAATACAACTGGTTTGTTGTATTCACTTACATTTTATATGCAAGGAAATTTGCTTTAATAAGGGAATAATGATTAATTCACTTATTGGAAGAATTATGGTATACGTCTACTCACTCATTGATATGATGCAGCTGTGAACTCTTTAGAGTAATACTATTCTCATGGCTATTGAAAATAATATCACAAATATGTTTAGATATGGTTCAAGCTATGGAGCGCAGTTCTTTTAAAAATCATGTGATGAGATTATTTATCAAAATATACCACAGTCAAATTAACTTTAACACATGGCAAACAGGTTGGTGAGTAAATTTTAAGATAAGCTGTAAAAATCTGAACAGAGAAATTGAATTCTATGGAGTCAATAGACAATGCTTGAGAACTTCTTTGAGTCTAACTCGATTTGCAATCGGGTTTCAAAACTTATATTTAAGTTACACCCGCACTTACAGCAAAAGTATGGAGATGTTCTCGCGTGTCATTTCATTTCCTTGCATTCCATTGGTCCTTTGGCTGTGTCAGTATAAAGTTCTGGTTATTTTGTTGATGTTTTGGACCTCTGTTAAGATTGTGGATAGTTTTTTGCTGGGATGATGAGGTGGGGCTTTGATGCGAGGCTTTTCGCAAGGGAGACGTGTGTTAGTCGTAGAGCAGAGAGTGAACTCTTTTCAGCACTTTGAGTTCCGAGCTTCCTGAACTCTACATTGTGCAGAGACTGAGGTGTGCAGGAGTGAGGGCTAAGAGCCACAAGGGCAAGAGCACAGATGATGAAGAGAGCTGAAGAGAAAGAGAGCTGAAGAGCTAAGAGAGTCAGAAGTAAGAGATAAGAGTTCTTCCTCAGTGGGGAGGCTTTTATAGTATTGTGATAGCAACACCGCAAAGGTGTCTTGAGCCAATCAGAAGTGTCTTTAGCAGGGTCACATGGTCATTTCTGTTCCTCCTTCTGAAGGTGATTGATGAGCCTTTGTCTGTGAAGAGTGATGTTTTGATCATACATTTTACATATATCGGATACAATTGAATATATAAAATATTTATTAACATAAACATTGTGTAAACATGATGTGCTTTATCATGAATAGTTCTAGTAATATGACATGAATAAAACAATATTAAAGAGTACTGTATAATCATCAATTCAACAGTTATCAAAATAATAACAGGTCATAACAACATAATTATCTAGCAAGGTAGGTATCGTGTACATTTTGGTACAAAAAGGGAGATTCTGTACACGATAACTTGGGCGCTTCGACAGCGCAGTTAAAAGAGTTATTTTCTCTAAAAGAGCAAAATACACAGCGGCATTGAACGTCCTTTTCAGGACGCGTCTTTATAAAGATGCCTTTCCGCCCCTGTTTAGTTCCAGGATGCGGTAGAGTGCTCTCCGCTCCTGACTGTCATAGGCGCTGCCTCGTGTGTCTGGGGCAGCGATCACACTGAGGCAGCGTTTGTGGATGGTTCATGTTCTCATTGCGAGAATCTTACCATGGCATCGCGGCTTTCCTTCCTAAGAAGGAACGGCACTCCAGCTGCCCCCGCATCACTCCTCCTTCTCACAGGATTGAGGACGACCCGGCTGGCGATAGAGGCGATTTGGGGATGGCAGCGGGACCCGCCCCCGACACGCTCGTTGAGTTCCATCCGGGCTCAAGGTAACAGCGGCTCGCCTCATGGCCAGCCTGCATATCCTCTTGAGCCCCCCGAGCTGGATGAGCTCGCCGCTGCATCGGAGAGTGGTCTGGCGTCTGACGCGGATGACTCGACTGGGCTGCCGCCTTAGGGCCAGCACGTCCGGTCTGAGGCTGAAGCCCAGATGTCGACATGCTCCCTGGATTAGTCCTCCCTAGCCCTCTGGTCCGCGAATTCAGCGGAGGAATTCGCTGACCAAGACCAATGCGGGTACTCAATTTACCCTGGAATAGATGCTCCACAGGACAGGCTCCCACATGGACTTTTCCCCCATGTGTATTTTCCGCGGTACAGTCCCCTTGCGAGATCTACCACCGTGCCATTCTCCACATGTGACCTAAAAGCCCATGTGATGTATTTCACCACTCTTTACCTCCCCCAGTCTGGGCAGGTGTGGTCTACGTAGGGTCTTTCCCCTCTTTCCCACAATGTCTCAGTGAGCGACACACGGGGAACGTCTAGGTTACGGATATAACCTCTGTTCCCTGATGGAGGGAATGAGATGTTGTGTCCTCCCGGCCACTTCGCTGAACCAAGCCACTGTTGCGGCCGAACCTCATTGTCAGCTCCTCAGAAAAATCCTGAATGAAACAGATGCATTTCCCTCCCTTTATACCCGTATGTCCGGGGGCGGGACATGCAAATTCTGTCTGCCAATTTCTCATTGGCCTTTTATCATAGATCAGAGATGCAAAAGGCTCTCAAGAGGGACCCCTAGTGTCACTTCTTTGACACAACGTCTCGTTCCCTCCATCAGGGAACGGAGGTTACATCCGTAACCTAGAAAACATTTTTCAAGCTCTCTTGGCTCGTACAGAGTTTTAGCATGTGACACAGAAATATCAAATTTTAAGTGTGTCAGATTGGTTAAATCAAAGGGCAAAGGAGTATGTTAGCTTTCCATAGGGTTTCCATGGTGACGGTTCTTTATTTATCTCTTGGAATCTGTGTGCTAGTTGTGGGTGGTTTTCTAAGAGTATGTTCAGACAGATCTGCCCTTTGTTCGTTGACCATTTTATTGACCAGATGCAGGTTTCAGCTAGACTCCTTAGTGTAAGCAGGGCAGAGTCTTCAATTTTTGACTTTGAGGAATTATCCACAATTAGGACTTTAGGACTTTGAGAAAAAGCTGTTTTTAAAGTGTCTTAAGACCCCTGTAATCTGGAAATGTCATGAGATTCAGACTTCCATCTCCTGAATAAGCACCAAGACTCAACATAACACAGCATGTCCACTAACCACTAGGTGGCGTGTGTCCTTCAGCAGCTACAGTATTTGGAAAATACAGTTTTCTAAATGAAAGCACTGCTTCGGATCAAACAGATTATATAATGAGGCAGATGATTATAAACCATCTGTTTGTTTTTGCCTTGTCTAGACAGAGGCTGGGGGGTGGGGGTGGTTTGGTAGTTTTTGGTGTAGAACAACTAACTAAATTGTGCCAGAGACAAAAAAAGACCAAAACGGCTATTGCGATTGGGGTTTCTCTGCCCCTGTGTCTAGAGTGAGTGTGATTCAGTTTATCTCTCTTGTCACATTCTGTGGTGTCCTGATTAAATGGCAGGATTTCCATGTGCCCTTTCTTCAGTCCCGCTGGCCTACTTGGGTCTTAAACACACCAGTCCTGTCTGGCCATCTCTTCCTCCTCCTTCCAATCCCTCTTTCCCTGTCTTTTTCTTATACGATCATTTCTGCATCCGTCTGGGCCTGACCTGATCCATACACCAGATGATTTATGATTCGCTCATAATAGCCACATTTCCAGAAATATGACATCTCTGGGGAGTACAGCATGCAGAGAGATCGGAGGAGCCCAGCATATAACACGGACTGTGTTTTATTCTGGGTTTGGAAACAAAGACACGCCAGTGAGCAGGAGGCCTGTCAGCCGTCGCTTTAAATTGACTGATGGATGGATTGATTCCCTGGCATTAGCACTGAAACTATTATAGTATCAACATGATGCCTTGGTGTTCTGATTTATATTGTGGTGCAGTGATAGTGCTATCTACGTGAGAGAACAAACATTTTGGATTAAGAGATAGACGCATCAAATTCCAAATTGCTTTAAAGTTGAAGTGTGTCAATTTTGAGTCAAATGAAATTGCAATAATAATGATTGTATTGTTTAGTAACACAGGACTCTTGCAGGTGTTGTATTGGCTAATTACCATAAAACGGACACCTTTTAAAGAAAGATTTTAACCAAAAATTTTATTTATTATTTTGTTATTATTTACTCACTCTAATTTCACTCCAAACCTGTATTACTTTCTTTCTTCCATAGAACATGAAAGTAGAAATTTTAAAAAGCCTTCACTAAGTTTATTTGCCATTATGAACGTGAATTTTTACTCTGGTTCTTTCAAGCTAAAAAGCCATAAAAAAACACCATAAAACCAGAGTAAAAGTAATCAATATTACTAATGCAGTATTTTATAAGTCTTCAGAAGCCATTTGATCACTTAGTGTGATAAGCATAATGAATGTCATTGTTCAATCTTAAATCAAATATGGCAGCTAAGAGAATAACGTCAAACCTTATTGGTTCTTAGAAACTTATTTGAGGTGAATAACAACTTAAATGTATCTCTGTTCAGTGCAGAGACTTGGAATATAGTGCATGAGTACCACAGTGACTGAAAACAAAGGCTGGGGAAAAAATCATTTCTGTTACAAATCGTGATTCTTGAGCCAAACGATTTTAAAATTGTCTTCCTGAGGAAAATGTCATTAAAAAAATACATGTTTACCTTAATGCTACAGTGATTAGTATATATATATAGGAAGCTATACATTAACAGGTTTTCTCTCAGAGATGTTTTGTCTCTTTAATTATTTACATTTAGTTCTTTAATGCAACACTGCTACAGCCATCAAGCGCCATTTGTTCAATGTCAAACGCCAAAATCCTCTGCTGTGATCAATTATTATTGTGTTATTATGCTTAATCCAAACGTTTATTTGTGAGGTGTTTTGGATAGCATTTGTCAGGAATCATTCTGCAGATTCTGTCTGACACTGCTTTAATAAATAGTTTAGCTGTAAAAAGGCTTATCAAACTGTTTGATGCCATGAACTGTTGCGCCCTCCGCAATATTTATAATCTAACAGCCACTCTATTCATGTGCAGCGGTGGGTAATTTTTCGCATTTACCCAGCACTGTCGACAAGAAATGCTTCTAGACAAAAAGACGTGTGCTTGAAGAAACACGCCTGATTATATTTTGAAGACCAAACGAAAGAAATGCCACCAATGTGCTTGTCCGATCTGCTTTTTTGTTCAGAAGTTAATTTGCGCTATCGTGTCTTGTGGAACAAATTGTGAGTTCTAATTTTTTTTCTCTGTCAGTCACCTAGGAGCAGATTGTAAAAATAGTATTGTCTATGAGCAAGGATGAATTAACCACTGGGCCGATTGGGCCATTGCCCAGGGGCCTCTAAACCCAAAGGGTCCCGAGCTCTAAATAAATTATTTATTTATTTTGAGGTATCCATGTAAATGTCAGCCTTATTTGAAATACTATTTGTTCAGCCTGGATGACTAGTGTACACGCTCAGGGAATCTGCTTCTTAAAGGTGCAGAACGTTTATTTGAAGGTCTACAGAGAACAGTGTCTGATTTACAAAACGCTTCCAAAGATAAGGTGCACTTTACCCTGGCTGTGTACAAAGATGATGGTTTAAATTCATATAAGATTCAGAATTCATGCAAAAGTATGGAGGACAAGTTGTGTATGCATTTCATTTTTTAATGATAAAGCGAAAGATGCCTTAATGCCCTAAGTGTGTGCAAGGTAACCTTTTGTAATGAATGTCACAAACGGTTATTCTGTTATTTGTCAGGAGTCAGGATTAAAAACATTTATTGCCATGGATGCGTCAAACACAATCTCAGAAAGCAGGCAATAAAGTGCACAGTGAGCTGTTAGCCTAAATAGCATCATACATACATCTTCAAATGTTAAAATCACATTAAAGTTGAACAAAAATTATGTTTTTAAAGGATTCAGCATTTAACTTGTGTAATTATTGTCTGCACACCAGAGCAAAAGGGGAAAAACAATCTGGAATCATGTATAACAGTCACATTAAGTCCTCTTTGCAACCTGAACTTCATCAGAATGTTGGTTTGTTACACCAGCACTGAAAAAGTTTGATGCTGCACAAAAAATGGTGTAACAGAACACAGGTGTCTCAAGAAGCATTTATAAATATTAAAGTTATTTTAAACTTAAAGCAGTGTCTAAAAAATGCCACGGTCTCGAGTTGTGGCATGGTACAACAATCAAAGACGTCTGTCCAGTGCATGTTTACATAGAAAAACTATTAAAAACAGCACAGATACATGTGTGAACAGCCCGTAGCTCGCCCTATGGCCAACTTTGAAAAACTGACCCAAACCTGGCCCAAAACCTGTAGGTTTGTTGGGTACCATCAGACCCAGATCGGGTTGAAGAACTCTACACACTTGCAGAATAACTGAATAGTGATTTTGATATTTGAATACCGTGCGCATCCCTAATAATGCATTATTTTGAATCGGTTCATAATTAAAGATTACATATGAGGCTGTGTCAGACATTGCTACAAACTTTTCTTCCACTATTTGAAGAATCCAACCAAATCTGCCAAGCATCCTGTAGCGCATAAAGGTGAATCTAGTCACGTCATGGGGGGCCTCCATGATGTACCGGCCCATGGGCCTCTCAAGCCTTTATCCGTCCTTGTCTATGAGAATGCTGCATAGGATCTCAGACTATCTCAGGATGCATATGCAAATAAAATGCTATGACATTTGCCCTACAGGTGAATGTGTCATAATTCAGCCCCAGAAATGGTTCTTGAACAAGTTTAATCTTGCTTCCATTTGTATGTTGCAAAATTATCATTATGGTAATAGTATTAGCCTATGGTAATATGTGTTATATTTTATAATCTAAAATAATAAAATGAGTTTGATAAATTTATATATGATATGTTGTATTTAGCCTATTAGCCTGTTTGCTGAATACAAATAATACAAACATAATGCAGCCTTATACATGGGTTCTAGTTAGAGGCCGTCACGGGTCCACCCGAACCCGAGGTCCATATTTTAAACGGTCAGCCGGGTCGGGTCCCATTCTTGTACTTCAGGTCCCGGGTCTGTTTAACATCTGCAGTGACGTGATGACTTTACCAATTGACGATTGGCTCATTTATTTAGAAGGCGGGACTTTTTCCGCCATATTGATGTTTGACAGATGACATAAACCGAAGTGCATTATTGCCGTCTGCTTGATTTTTGAGATATTGTGGTTGGAGTTTGTTCGCTTTGTATATCTAAAATCTGTGATCAGACACGTCTCAGAGAGCACAGATGACAGCAAATTAGGGATGCGAACGTAAGCAGCCATGGCACTGAATGAGCAATCGTTGTTATAGTTCAGGGGTCGGGAACTATTGATGAAAGCATTTTCTACGAGCGATTTTATAAACGTTCGTAATTTTTCTGTGCAACCAGGGTGTGATATAACACCCGCAAAATGCGACGAGACTCAATCCAGTTCGCAAGCTCCTCTCCAAATGCATCTCATGCTGGAGTAATTTTGCTCATCTACCTGCAAAAGGTGGGTGACCTGTAAGATGCCTTGGAGTGACACATGACAAGAAATGCTAACGCGCTTGAAGAAACACACTTTATTATATTTTTAAGAACAGACAAAAGAAAAGTTCACTCTTACACATTGTGAACGCAACTCTGCAGGTTCAGTAATATATACAGGCATCTTTGTATTAAATAAACAAAGATGAAAGTGATTCAGCTAACTGCTGAAATGGCCGGGATCCTGTCTCGGCTCCTCATCGCAAAACCTGAATTGGGTTGCAAACCCGGGGGAGTGGCATGCAAATTCCACTCACCAATTCCCATTGGCCTTTTCTCAAAGATCAGAGGTGTTTGGGGCTCCCAAGAGCAACCCCTAGTGTCACTACATCAACACAATGTCTCGTTCCCTCCATCAGGGAAAGGAGGTTATGACAGTAACCAAGACGTTATCTGTATCAACCCAGAAATTCCATATTACTTTTTTTATCACATTACACTGTAATCACTACTAAACATGTTTCAAGATATAGGGTGTTTGCTCAGATACTGTACTGACATTCATGTCAACCACAACCAGCTCCAGTGTGAGTATAATTAGTTTGGGCCACATCCAGATGTCATTAGAGAACTCTAGCCAGCTGGAATGAAAGTCTCTTTCTCTCCCTCAGTCTCAGTCATTCTTTGGAGTGTGACAGTTCAAATGTAGTATGGCTTGAGAGCTCTTTTGGCTTCACTATACGCCACGCATAATTTAAATTAATGTAAACCAACTGATCTCATTTCAGAGGACTCTGGGCTGTCAGTAATGGGTTAAACATTTGACGTTAGAAGTCATGTGACAAAACAAAATGCCGCCAATCACAGTGGAGTTTGTCTTTGGGAGAAATGCCAACAAAACTACATCTGGTAAGAAACCTAATTAAGTTTTTACATTGAAACCTGTTTGTCAAAAGATTAGAATTCTAATTTCAAAATTAGAGTGATTTGTTGCAAATGGCATGCTGTTTAGTGGACAGTAGTTTAGTGGATGAAGCTAAGATGAAAATAAGGTGCATTTCTAACTGTTCTAAGACCAGTGCAGACATACAGCACACTGGAGGTTAATTAATTCACTAAATGTGAGCAAGGGAGCATCATATAGATTTCCAAAAATCTGACTTTCTTTAGTTTGTTATTATTAAAAATTTCACATCTTAGTACCTCTGTCCATACATTACATACATCATTAGGATTTTTGTTTTTTAGTTTTTTTTGCATGCTTATTAAGTGCTACTAGTAACAAATCAAAAAGGGGAACGGAAACTGAACACAGCAGTCATGCTGGGGTCTCAGGAGGTTCATATCAATACAATTAAACTACCTTTGTCAAAAAAATTTTTTTGCAGAATCTGTTTGATGGTTTTACCTATTGGAATACATTTGCAAAAAAAACTACAAATGAGGAATTTTTAGAACAAATTGTGAATTCTCTTCTAATTTTCTTGGCCCTCCAAATCATCAGTCCTCAATCTTCCATTAGATGTCTGTCACATTAGATAATACATCAGTTTTTGGACAACTGATTTTAAAAAAGGAGTGGAGAGCACTCTTAACTGCCATGATGGAGACGGCAGCAGACAAATTCATATTCCTTGGAAACGGGACTGAATTGTGTCTCAGGAAGCACATCTCTTGAATAAGGGAAAAGAGACCTTTAAACTTTCTCTCTCCAGTCTCACAAACCTGCACGCAGTTACACATGGTCCTTTTTTAAAACTTTTTTGTGCATGTATGCAACCCAAGGCATAAGGCCCACCATATTTTAATAATGGTGCAAATATATTGATTATTATTTTTCAGACTTGCTGCACATATCATCATTCAACAGATTAGGACAGGATTTGTAGAGTTTAGCTGATAGACACATGCTGTCCCCAAACACCCTGCACACACAAAAGCAGAATTAACAGAATGGAGAGACAGATTTAAGTTTTTCATGCCCATCAGATTCTACATCTAAAATGTTACAATGTCCTTAGTGACTTGACTATTGCATTGGACACTTCCTGTTGCATTCTTGGTTGATGTATACCCCTCCACCTCAAAGTCAGCTGTCATGTATAGCGGGATTAGTGGCGGATGCATTGGCCGGGGTGCTCTGGCCTTTATGATCTCCCATCTGATCTACCCAGACCAGCCTACTCTCCCAGTAAACTGTGAGTGACACAACTACACAAGATAATGACATCACATAGTATTGGATTAGATTATGCATCACACCAAATGGCAATGCCTTAAACTACATTTGAGAAGTTGAATGTTATTTGGATGTTAGCTCAGAAAACTGCACCAGTTCCAACATTATCTTCTAATAGTTGAATGTTACATGTTAAAGGAATGGTCCTGGTTCAAAACAATTTAAGCTCAATTAACAGCATTTGTGGCATAATGTTTGTTACAACTTTTTCTCATTTATAAATAAAACAACACTCTTCCCGGAGGTGCACAACAAAACAACAACAAAAAAAAAACATCAGGGTTACAGTATGGCACTTACAGTGAAGAGGAATGGAGCCAGTCCACATACTTTAAAATACAAACTATTTGAAAAGTAGAGCCATGAGATGTAAACATTATACGTGTTAACATGATTTTTGAAATAATATATATTTTAACATTAATAGAGTTGCCCAATTCACTTGCATTATATGTACCTTACTTTAACAGTGTTAATATTTGTTTCATCTTCTGAATTTGTCAACAAATGTTCCTTTATTTTTCCTATAATTATTGCTTGTAATTTAGTTTCTCTTTTCGAGAAAACAAATACACTTCTGTTCACCATACAATGTCATGTACAGTATATTAGTGTACATTTGTGCATTGTTCTTAAAAAGCCTTATCTCTTGAGATCTATTTAATGATGTATAGGATGTATATATAAAGCATTTGCAAAAGTCTGAATTATATAATATTTGTGTGCTTATGTAAGCAGCATCGACTGGCACCACTTTTATTTTTTCCTCTTGTGAGTCTGGACCTCAGTTACTACAGTGCAAGTCAATCCTGCTTGATCCTACACAGATTTAAAAGTCAGGGATTTGAGAAAGACTCTGCATTTATCATCAAATATGCTTATCCTGGCTCTCTTTTCTTCTACTGTATGTGATTGCATTTAAGAGAAATGGAGAGAGAGTCTTTTGGCCCATAAACAGTATAATTTGGCAGTGACATGCCTTCAATCTCACATAACTTATTTCTCTTTGCTTTAACTTTTTTACATGAGCAGATATAGAACATTGCGTCGTATTTATCTGTTGACCTTGTTCGAAATATCAGCTAGTTTACTAATAGGACTCTGTATGTTGTAACATTTTGTGTGTGCACTAGAAACAATCCTCTTATTAATGACTCTTCAAGGGCGTAGCAGCACTCTTTAAAAACGTGATTTTTTCCACTGCACTTTCCCAAGCTAAACCCATACCAAGTCCAAATGGTTGATTTGGATAGAGTAATTTTAGCATTTTGTTACTTTGTTCTGATTGAGCGATCATCCAGACAATCACAGGTGAGTTTCTTGAGCCGAAACATCCCTTATGTAATATGCCATTAATCAGACAGTCAATCAACGTGTCTCCGTTAATTTCTACAAAGTTGCTTTCAACAATGCTCATTTATCCATGTTTTTTATCGCCATTGATTTTGATCTAAATTAATAATCTGGAGATGAGGAACACACAAATGAGAATTATTTATCGGCATATTGTTCTCGATTGGCAGCATTATGTGAAATGCACTGCAGAAAAGAAACAGGACAATCCTTCTTTTAAGCACACATTGTAAGTCTTCATTAAGTTATGCTTTTTGCATTATGTTTAAGATAATAGTTTGATTGGTTGTTTTTGCCAATTTAAGCAGATTGCTAGACTGTGTTAAAATCAGCTCCTGTTTTTTACCTCTGTGTTGGTGTGCAGTCGACAAACTGCAAGGAAAAAGATAGATCTGCTGTGTTCTTAGAACACTTAGACATTTAACAGAAGTAAATAGATATGTAGACATGCTTTTTTATACATAAAAACGTACTGACATTATTGAAACTCATTATAATTATTGTAAGACTATTGTTGTCTTTTGATAAATGTCATGCTCAGCAGATCACAAACTGTAGGGAAATGATAGATTTGCTTTGTTTTTATAATGCTTAAAACCTCTACTAAAGTCTCTTTGTAAGTCTACAGACATACAAATTTTAAAGGATTAACATTTTCATTTGATCATTGATTTAGTGACTAACTAATTTCACACAAGACACTCATTTGTCACTACCTTATGGCATCACTAGAAATGGTTACTGAATCATGAAATTGATCTGAATTCATTTTGGTGAACGTAGTCAAAACACTCCAGACACTTGGATACATTTAAATCCCACAATGCACAAGCACAGATGAAAAAATAAAATGGAGCACAATTATCATAATATTAATTGATTAAATCATTTATTCAGGACCAGCTTGTGCTCAGTCTTTTATTGTCATGTGTGAAACAGAAGAAAGTGCTCAACAAGATTCCCTTTATTTTTGCAGCTTATTTGACTAAATTTTACTATTATTTTGCAATAATTGAATCTTCAAAATACTACAAATCTAAAAGTAAAAATACATATATATTAATATAATATATATATATATATATATATATATATATATATATATATATATATATATATAAATATAAATTATTATATTAATATATATGTATTATTTACTTTTTAGATTTGTAAATAATCTAAAATACATATATACATATATATATATATATATGTATATATGTATATATATATACCCATCCCACAGGCACACACTTTTAAAATAACTATTACACCCCTGGGACTCTTGGATGATTGATGGATGTTTTATCATGTGAGGATCCATTAGCACACAAGTTTAGCCATGATTGGTGTACCAGGGAAGAGAGCTCAGTTGAAACAATCATACTCTGATGTCAGTGCAGCATTGAGGCACATGTGAACAGCTTTAATTAAATCCAGGACTAACTGGTCTTACTATCTAAGCTGTGTTTGAGGAGGCAGACCGTAGAGAGGACTAGTGTTGTTGCAATTTAAGTCAAGTCATTAATTAGCAGTCCTGAATATCCCCTCTCAAATGCCATGCCTGAACCTCTTGAGCACCATTACCCATGTTTATAGTCAACATCTCAGCCCCTCTTAATCAGAGAACTTGTACAGGTCTCAATGCTGAAATATGCTTTTTACCTGCAAAATGGACAGTATCCACTAGTGGGGGCTAAATGCTGATGCTAACAAGTCAGACCTTGACCCTCTGGTTTGTATTGTTGAACACGTTTATATGTACGTTCTTACACCAATTATGCTTCATAAGCTAACCATGCTTGAGGTCATGTAAAAGTAATATACCCCTTTCCTTTATCGGCGTAAAGTCCATAAAGGGCTTATGAATAACCCTATCGACACAGGTAGATTTTTTTCCGATTATACCCAATTTGTGTGCCATGTTAATACCTTACCTGGTGTTCTTACCATCTCATCCAATCGTACATGTTAAGAGTATGCTCTTCGAGGTTTGATGTCAAAAGTAGATAATAACACGATTATTTCAAATGTCATGTAAATGTGGATTTCTTGCCTTGTCAGATGTTTGAATTAAGCTGATTTTAGAAAGGAATCAGCATATTAGTTTATGTAAATGGGCTCAATGAAAAAGTGGTTAACTTGGATCACATGGCCTTATATGCCAATCATATAAACAAACTGATGTCATTGTGATGTATTCTGAGTTTTACAAAAGTCAGTAACCATTGGCAAAAATCATAGTGACTTTTTTTTACTTCTCTTATAAAACAACCAATTTTTCCTACCCAAATCCATATACAGCTCTCTCCAAAATGAATGTGTTATGCCAAACCTGTTGAAGATTGTCAAACATTTCTGAAGCCTCCTGGACAATACATTTTCAAAATTATCTGCAAAATCTATCAGATATGGGTGATCTTAGATCTCACGCATCTCTTTGAGAACAAAAAAATACTTGCTAAAAGCTTGACTAATTGTTTGACATTTCTCTGACAGAACTTCAGTGGCATAGTTTGAGTTCCCTATCTGTCACTCACTCGACGTTGTGTCGATGTAGTGACACTAGGGGTCACACTTGGTAGCCCCAAACACCTCTGATCTTTGAGGAAATGCCAATGGGAATTGGCGAGTAGAATTTGCATGCCAATCCCCCGGACATACAGGTATAAAAAGAGCTGGCTCGCAACCACTATTTCAGATTTTTTCTTCAGAAATGAGTGGTTGATTAACAGAGAGCTAAATTCCACTGCCAGTCCATTCACCTCTGCATGCGGTTGGATTTACAGCGCATTACAGTGTTTCCTCCCCCTCGTGCATGGATTGAGTGCAGAGAACGCCCCTGGATGCTTTGACAGCCTAAAAGATTATATATTCTTGCAACAAAAAAAAAAAAGATTACATTTTCTCTAAAAGAGTGTAACTAACGGAGAGTGTCTTTTTAAAGATGCATTTCCATCTGTTTAGTTCCTGGTTGCGGTCACTATCTCGCCACCTCTGACGGCCACGATCACTGTCTCACATGCATGGGCTGTGCCGCCCCACCCCAGTCCCACTCTTCCCGGAGGTGCACAAGGAGCTGACGAAATCATGGCAGGCACCTTTTACTACCCAGATCTCTGAGCTCCTCCACTCTCAATACCCTCGATGGTGGGATGGCCAGGGGGTACACGGCGATTCCCCAGGTGGGCAAGGCGGTTGCAGTGCACTTCTGCCCGCAAAACGCCGCCTCCTGAAGGAATCGTCCAAGACTTCCTTCCAGGGACTGTAAGCTCACGTCGTCCCTGACGACTGGCTGATTCTAGCTCACTCTCAAGACATGTTGTGTGTGCACAGGGACCTGGTGCATGGGGCACCTCAACCGGTTGGGACTTTGGGTCAACTGGGAAAGAGCAAGCTCTCCAGCATCTTCAGAGCATCTCTTTCCTCGGGATGGAGTTAGTCTCTATGTTAGCGCACATAACGAGTGAGCATGCGCAATCTGTGCTGATCTGGCTGAAGTCATTCAGCCATAGAATGGCAGTCCCACTGAAACAATTTCAGAGGCTCCTGGGGCATATGGCGTCCTCTGTGGTGGGTATGATGCTCGGGTTGATGCATATGACACTGCTCCAGCACTGGCTTCAGACTCGTGTCCCGAGATGGGCATGGCGCCACTGCACATATCACGTAGCTATTCCACCAATATGTCGCCACTTGTTCAGCTCTTGGACGGACCTTGCATTTCTGCAGGCAGGGGTCCCCTTAGTGCAAGTGTCCAGGCATGTAGTTGTTATGACAGATACCTCCAAGTGAGGCTGGGGCACCGTGTGCATGGGGCACACAGCCGCGGGCTCCTGGACAGGGCCGTGACTGCTTTGGCATATAAACTGCTTGGAGTTGCTGGTGGTATTGCTCGCCCTGTGAAGGCATCGGTCATTGATCCAGGGCAAGCACGTGTTGGTCCGGACAGACAACACATCAAAGGTAGCATATGAAAACCGCCAAGACGGCTTACGCTTGCATTGCATGTCGCAACTTGCCCGTTGTCTCCTCCTCTGGAGTCAGCAGCGACTCATTGCGAGCCACTCACATCCCATGTGAACTCAATGGCACAGTGGATGCACTGTCATGGCAGGTCACACTCAGTGGAGAGTGGAGACTCCACCCCCAGGTGGTCCAAGTGATTTGAAGTTGATTCGGCTAAACGCAGATAGACCTGTTCTCTTCCCGGGAATCCTCCCACAGCCCACTCGGCACAGACGTGATGGCACACAGCTGCTTAAGTATTCTTTTCCTCCAGTGAGCCTGCTTGCACAGACTTTGTGCAAGGTCAGGGAAGATGAGAAGCAGGTCGTACTGGTGGCACCCTACTGACCCACCCAGACTTGGTTCTTGGAGCTCACACTCCTCGCAACAGCCTTCATGTGAATCTTCATGAGTGGCCCTTGGACAGGACACGGAAGACCGGTGGTAAACATGATCACTCAACCCAGGGCTCCCTCTACAAGCCGCCTGTATCCCTTGAAGTGGTGTTTTTTCACTAAGTGGTGTTCTTCCCGACGTGAAGACCCCAGAGATGTGCAGTCAGGTCGGTGCCTTCCTTCCTGTAGGAGAGGCTGGGTGGGCTGCCATCCCCCTCCACCTTGAAGGTGTATGTGGCCGCTATAGCGGCGCACCATGACGCAGTAGATGGTAAGTCCCTCAGGAAGCACTACCTGATCATCAGGTTTCTTAGAGGCTGAATACTCCTGCCGCTCCTCATTTCCTCATGGGATCTCTCCGTGATCCTGCGGGGCCTGTGGAGAATCATATTTGAGCCCCTAGTGTCAGTTGAGGTAAAAGAGCTGCGCTCCTGACTGCGCTCACATCCATTAAGAGGTTTGGGGACCTGCAGGCGTTCTCTGTTAGTGGCACCTGCCTTAGTTCGATTCAGTATACTTTTACGTAATCCTGAAACCCTGATCAGGCTATGTGCCCAAGGTTCCCACGACTCTGTTTAGGGATCAGGTGGTGAACCTGCAAGGGCTGCCCCAGGAGGAGGCAGACACAGCCTTGTTGCTGCTGTGTCCGGTGTGTGCTTTGCACATCACACGCAGAGCTTTAGATGCTCTGAGCAGCTCTTTGTCTGCTTCGGAGGACAGCGGTAAGGGAGGGCTGTCTCCAAACAGAGGATTGCCCACTGGGTTGTTGACACCATCGCTTTGGCTTACCAGGCCCAGAACATGCCACCCCCCTTGGGGCTTCGAGCACACTCCACCAGGAGTGTTGCGGCCTCCTGTGCCCTGACCAATGGCACCTCTTTAGCAGACATCTGTAGAGCAGTGGGCTGGGCAGCACCCAATACTTTTCAAAGCAATTCACTAGCTTTAACTGAGTTTGTTATTACATTAGCTTAAGTTTTACTTATGATACTCCTCTGTGTTATTCCACATCAGTGGATGATCCTCATTCACTGGGCCTAGTATACCCTCTCTGGAAACAGCTGTTTAAGGACATGCACTGGATTATGCATTTACAGCAATGTTTAAGTGCATGTTGTTCACTGAATGGGAGGAAACTTAAGTCATCTATGGGAAAACTGGATTTAAGTCCTTGCATGACAATTAAAGAAGCTTTAAAGCAGAAAATCATATAAGAGGCTGAAGTTTTTCATGGAATCTGTTAACGACTCAGTATCTTCCCCTAAATTACGTCATCAACAGTAGTTCTTATGCTGTATTTCATAGAGAAGATATTCCAAATATGTCAGTGAATGCTGTCTGTAGTGTTCAGCATTGGCATTAAGTAATTATTAAACTGCAGGGATTGCCTACAAATGTTGTCAAAGAAATTCTCCCTCAGTATATCGCAAATCAATAAAGCATAAATGAAATGTTAGCTGGCTTCAAACTTTTCTTTAAGTCAAATGTATAAGATTCCAGCTCTAAAATTTGATCAGATGAACTATGTTGGAAACCATTGTAAAATAGCTGATATACACATACACACACACACACACATGTTCATGCATTGGTTGATTTATATATTACTGTAAGTTAATATAAACCATTGAAATGCCTGGAGATAATGTTAAGATAATTCATTAAATTACTTGCAAGGTTGTTATTAATAAATGCAATTAGTTATTGCACATGGGTGTTTTTTATAAAACCAATAATATGCTCAAGGTTGTGCATTACAGGGATTGTATCATGGTTAAGGAGGATTTAGCCACCCTGCTTTGCATTAAAATGAGTGTTATGCTCAGCTTATTGTTTTAATAAATTGTGACCTTGACTTAAAGTTTCATGTGAGCTCATAGAATAGACAGCCTTGCCAGTATTGTCACATCTTTTCTTTAATAGAGGCCTAATGTTCAAGTGTATTTGATGACATGGGAATGATTTTAACTTAATCTTTTGAAGGAGGTGGGAAACCAGTTCAGAGTGAATCTCTCCTTTTGTAATAAGTCACAAGTACTGTGTGTGTCATTGTACTCCACTTGTTATCATAGTCTAGCTCTATCACTAAGTGAATCAGTTGTTTGACTCGTGTCTTTGATGAGCAGAAAGTGTAATATCTTTAGAGCTCCTATGGGGATTTGATTTAAATCACACAAGCATTATAATTACTTTTTCTTTCAGTAGGTCTATGTGGACCCTGGACATAGAAATCATGACCTTGGCACTGTTAGCAGCACTGTGCTCTACCAGTTGAGTCACAGGAATGCTATCTCACTATGTCTCATTTTTTCCTGTGCATATTATCTCAACTGCTTCCAGAGTCCAGAAAAGGACCAACAGCAGGGAAATATCTGCCAGGCCTCACCTTACTGCAGATTTACTCCAGATTTTCTTCCATCCGGCTTATCCAGGCCACAGGGATGAATTAAAGTTAATTTGATATCTTAAATACTTCTGCTCTTTATTGGTTTAGTTCACAGAGCTGTCTGCATTCTTTCCTAATGCTGGGTGTGATCTGTGGCTGAGAATAGCAGGTGCTGCACTATCTGTCTGTCTGTCTTTATATATGTCTGACTCTCTGTCTCAATCTATCTATCAATCTATCTATCTATCTGTCATCTATCTATCTATATTCCTATCGTCCATCCGTCTGTCCGTCCACCCATCTGTCTGTCTGTCTGTATGTCTGTCTGTCTACCTGCTTGCCTATCTATCTGTCTTTTTATCCATCTACCTGTCTGTCTGTCAGTCAGATAAACTGTAGCCTGCTTTACACTGTTAGGGTTAGGCTATATAAACGTGATAGGTTATATCAAACTTTAAATACCACACCAAACATTACATGGTATTTAGTCATACTCTTTCTTCCACTGCCAGATTAACTATTTTGATCTGTCTCAACTCAATATGGCAAGGGAACTTTGTCTTTACTTTGTTGGAATACTGTCTATTTGGAAAATTCAGGTACACAAATTCAGTAATTGGGCACACACTGAATGCACATTGTAGCAAAGCTACTGCATGTCAACTAAAGATATTCAGATCCCAAACTTCACCTTCATGAGAGAGAAATTAGCTTGTTACTGTTTGTCTTAATGACGGAAGCGGTTTAATTTAATCAATTAGCTTAAATTGACAACAGATGCTGCCTTCCTGTTGACTGATATCACAGAGGTCTGGCCTTCAGTGATGCTGTTGTCTAACTCGCTGTGCATGTTTGTAAGTTGCTTTATGTATTTTTTGAAGCTGAAGCATTACATCATCTGATTTTGAGTTTTTGAGAATTTGGATGCTTGTGGACCATATCTCCCAAATGATGTCCTCAAATGGAGTTGTTTAGTAGTTCGTGCCCACCATCCTATAATTCTCAGAGGAGCAGGGGGTCACACTGACAGTGGTTAATGTATCTGGACAGTCCTCTTGTCCTTCCTTTGGGCCATTAGTCTCCTGGTACACTGCAGAAAGGAGATGTTTGTCATAAGGTTAGCCTCAGTCACCATTCACTTTTATTTCATGGAAAGAGATGCAAAAGAGACTAACAAACTGCCTAACATTTCCTTTTGTGTTCACCATAAATTCACAAGAGACCTCTCTTTAGACCCTTTCAACATTGCCAAGTTCATTGTTGCTTGTGTGTACTTTAATTAACCCAGTCGCAGTAACTAGCTTTTGTTTAGTGCTGCTTTATTCATTGGTACAGTAATTATAATTCTATTAATCAGAGGCTCTTAAGCCAGGGAGTGTTGCAGAATGCTCTGTAAAGGGACCAGAGCTGAGAGGCTACAGCAGTGAACACCAACAGTGAAACACATGGAAACCAAGAGCTTCTGTGCAGATCTGTTGTTTCTGGATTAAAATGGCAAAAAGACTCTCGCTCCAGCACTTTATTCATCTATTTGTCATCTGAAGCCTTTTGTCATGAGTTAAGGGAGGTTTTCCCTTTGTTTTAAGGTTCTGGGGGGAAGTAATGTTTGTGAAATTAGCAATTGAATTGCATGGAGACTGACATGAGACTCTCTAAAAAGTTACAATACTTCTGCTAACATTATTTCAATCCAAAACCTGTATCTTATTCACTAACCACGCTCAGTCCAATTTAACTATGTGCAATCTGTGCTAAAGTAGTGCCATGCCTTATTTTTATTAACTTTATTGATTCTTATAATAAATAAATACATATATACATAGAATCAACATTTAAACCCCACAACCACCCCACCCAATCCCCAACCCTCCCTGACCCCCAACATACATCCCTGTGGTCACACATGACTATATACACAAAAAAGTAAACAAACACACAAACAAAAAAGATATATGTAATAATCATACACATTTAAATCTATGCTACTCTCTCCGCTCCCACCCTGAGAGCCCACCAAAAACTCCTAATAGTTGTCCCATTTACCAACAAACAAATCCAAGTTACCCCATATTCCAAATGACACATCCTCAAAAGCCACCACCCTCCCCATCTCCGTGCACCACTCCCAAAATGGGGGTGCTCCAGCTGACCTCCACCCCCTCAAAATAATCTGCCTGGCAATCATTACACTGGTCAGAACCCAACTCTCTATGTGTCTATTCCCCACATCGATATCTGCCCCAACGCCCAAAACTCTGAGCCTGAGGCAAAACGAAACCAGAGTGCCCAACATATCACACACAAAACTCTGAACCTTCAACCAGAATTCCTGGATCTCAACACACCACAAAAAAACATGGGTCACGTCTACATCCTCTGACTGGCAAAGCCAGCAGGTGGATGTGTCTTTAAGACTAAGCCTATACAATCTAGAGGGGGTCCAATAAAATCTATGTAAAATCTTGAATTGCATAAGGTGTACCCTTGCATCTCTAGATGCAGACTTGATGTTTTTTAGAATACTAGAATACACTCCCTCCTCTAATACAAAGTTAAAATCTTTCTCCCATAATCTTTTGATAGAAGTTAAAGCTCCGTCCCCCAGACTCTGAATTAGCAGGGAGTAATACACTTATGGCTCATGACCTTTTCCAAAAGCAGTAGTCAACATTCCCAGAGTATCTGCCGCTTTAGGGGGGGTGAATGCTACTCCCAAAATAGTACAGAGCAGGTGGCACAGCTGTAAATGCCTATAAAACTGAGATCTGGGAATCCCAAAATGTTGAACCAAATTTTCAAAAGATCTCAACAACTCATATAGGTCACAGAGCGTAATAACCTCCCTCACAATCCACTCTGACCAGCAGAAAGGGGACTTATTAATACATCATTTTGGGTTCTGCCATATGCTCGAGGCAACATTTAAATAAATGTCAGAATTAAACACTCTGGACACTTTAATCCATTACATGAGTACAAATGCGAGATAACGGGGTGTAACTTAACTTCTCCAATTAGTTTGATAGAAATGCTTTGCAATGTTGAAATAGGGGCATGAAATGGAAGTGGAGCGTAGTTCTAGCGGGAAGTCCAGCAGGTGTACATCTTCACATCATTCTCCTCACCCCTGCCTTCTATCTCCGGCAGGACATGACGGTTCCGGGTACAAATCCCTCGGACTGCCGGACAGAGCCTACGCCAAAGAGAGAGACATCACCTCCTGTTTTACATCTATCAAATAAATGGCATCTCAAACTTCACTCAAGCCTGCGTGTCTTCCCGATAAAACTTTCTGTTCAATACAAAACCAGGGAGTGGCTCTCTCAGGTGGAGGTGTCCAATGAACCAAATGTCTGAAACCGAATGCATAATAATAAAATAAAATCTTGGCTAGGCCTAGCCCACATTTGTCAATCGGCCTATGTAACTTATTGAAATGTAATCAGGGACACACCATTCCAAATGAAGGACTTTGTAATGCTATCAAATTGCTTCATTTGAAAATAAGATCAAATAAAATAAGAGAGGGGGGCATCTACAGGGAGAGATTGTAGCAGGTAAATTTTGGAATACAACCCACCTGCCCCTCTAAAACCTTTTTATTAATTCTTTCCCCGCCAGCGTTTTTAAAAAAAGTTGCCAGCCACCGCCAGGGTTTTTGACGATTTTCGCTAAACTTTAATGGCCGGCAGAATATTTTCTTCCATGAATATATGAAGATGCTATATATCAAAATAAAGATCTGAGCCTTTGCTTTTAGGCAAAATAAACGATTTTATTTTATCTTCATGTGTTCTTTTTTTATTGGCACTTGAACAGAGGTAGGTTTTGTCAAAAACAACATTTCGGACAAAAAGCTGAGAAAAAGGCATTTTTATCAGACAAGTGCTTTAGTATTAGTATGGTGTTCCACTTCACGTTTGAGACGATCGCAGTCTGTTTCTTTGATCAAAGAGTTGCGTACTCTTTCAAAACATGCGCGCGGGTCTTCCTTACCGTATACCACCTAAAACACGGATACCCGGAAAATTCCGTGTTTGGCGGGGAAGCGTTTTTTCATAAAACCCGGAAAATTCCGTGTTTGGCGGGGAAAGAGTTAAGGGGTTAACTAAATTGGACAAATTTGCTGGGAAAAAAATACCCAAATACTTATTGCCCTGTTTGGGCCACTGGAAGGCACCCGGCTAAAAATCAGTTACTGGGCAGTACACAGTCAGAGCCAAAGCTTCGGTTTTAGACCAATTGACTCTGTATCCTGAGATTTTAGAAAAGGAATGAATAATTCTTTCTAGGCAAGGCATAGATCTAGAAGGGTCGGAGACGTATAATAAAATATGATCTGTGTAAAGCAGAAGTTTATGCGCCACACCTCCTGCCATCACACATGGAAAACTCCCTTTTTTCTTATCGTGGCTGCTAATGATTCCATGGCAAGACAGAACAATAATGGGGAAGAGGGCAACCCTGCCGGGTGCCCCTATCCAGAGTAAAATAAACTGAAATGGATCCATTTGTTTGTAAATGTTTCTATAAAGTAACTTCATCCATCCAATAAATGTACTCCCAAACCCATACATTTCATTAATCACATTCTACCATATCAAACACTTTTTTTAAAAATCTGCAGCAAAGCCATCTGGCCCTGGAGCCTTGCCTGTAGGCAAGACCTTAATTTACCTCGCCAAGCTCCTCCAAGGTTATCTCAGACTCAAGAGAATTGATTTTTCAGTCATCAGTTTAGGGAGTTCTAATGTTTCCACAATGTTTCTAATATCTTCACAAGTAGACAAAGACATGGAACTATAGAATTATTTAAAAGCATTATTAATATCAATGGCCGAGGTAAAAAAAAAAAAACAGCATCAGCAGATTTAACTGAGGGAATGGTAGAAAAAGACTCTCTCTGCTTTATATATCTAGCCAAAAGCTTCCTTGCTTTGTCTTCCAACTCAAAGTATGACTGCCTTTCCCTGCATAGCCAAAAATCCACCTTCAATGACAAAATAGTATTATATCTGTATTTCAATTGTGTTAATTCTCTGAGGTCATCAGATGACATTCGGCACTTCAGCTCTGCCTCTGCACTTTTTATATTCCTTTCCAATTCCACAAGTTCTCGTGCTTAGGATTTTTTGATGAAAGAGGCATACTGTATTATCCGACCCCTAAGAACCACCCAAGCCACTCCCACAGAGGATACTGAGGACCAGTTGGTCTCCATATAAACATTGATTTTAGCCTTTAACATTTGTTGGAATTCACGATTTTGCAAAAGGGATACATTAAAGTGCCAACTAAATGATTTATTTTTCTCTGTATGTGGCAACACCTCTAAAGTCACTAGGGTGTGATCTGATAATAAGATGTTTCCAATTGAGCAGTCAACAACAGATGAAATGAGGAACTTAGATATTAAAAAAATCTATTCTAGAATAAATATTCTTATAGACTGATGAAAAGAATGTATAGTCCCTACCAGATGGGTTCAAAAGTCTCCAAATATCACCAAGATTTTGACACATCCTGTGAAGTGTCAGTGTTGCTCTAGGGGGCTTACATATCTTTGCTTCACTATGACAAGGACTCCATCAGTAGATTAAAGGGGTGCCAGCGGCTTGTAACATCCCTTCAAGATATATAAAAAAGCCCTGATCATCAGTGTTAGGTGTGTAAATATTAGCCAAAATCAACCGTTGCCTTGAATTTCTGCTAAAACAATAATGACTCCCTAGATGTTTATTTATCAACATAATGACTCCCCTGCTCTTACTTGAGCCATCACTAAACGAAAACATGTCCCATATCTTCCTAAATTTTTCAGCTTCCAGTGGGGAAAGATACATTTCTTGAAGAAACACTATATCATATTTCTTTCATTGAAGAAAATAAATAACCTTCCTTCTTTTTATGGGGTGCCCCAACCCATTCACATTCCACGTAGAGAGAGACAATCCACTCATATTAACATTTGACATTTTGACATATTAGAAAAAAAAGATATTGTGACAAAAACAAAATTATAAAGACCACAATTCCAACATTAGTGCAACAATCAAACCCGGAACTTCCCCCAGAACCAAACAAACAGAAAAAAGAAAAACATGTACATAAACCCTGTGTACCAACAAACTAAGACATGTATGCCTACGAGAGCCCCCGCTACAACTTTGCCTTCGGATTGCTCAAGTCTGGTGTTTCTATACAAATTTTCTGAGATAGAATTACATAACAGAAGAAAATCTATAAAACAAATTTTAGCCAATAGGCAGAATAAACACAAAGAACATTTAGATTCATCCATATAACTGTCCCTATGGTGTATTCCTCCACAAAACAAGCTTCAGCCACTTGTGGAATCAGCACACACACACACTCACAAAAAAAGGCAGTTCAGATTCCTCAGTCAGTCAAACGAATGTTTAGTGAGCTGGCTGTTACACGAGTGCAGCAGATGACCTAATCCCTCCAATGTCCTGCAAAAAATACTCCATAAAACAAACTCCAGCCAGTAGGAGGCATAAGCACAAAAACTTGCAGATTCATCCACAACACTGTCCTGAAGGAGTGTTACTACAGAATACAAACTCCAGCTGCTAGACGGAACCAGCACAAGAAGAAACAAAAAAGTCACTGAGTTTCCTCGGATGGTCAAGTGAATGTTCAGTGAGTCAGGCTCACTCAACTGCAATGTGAGAATCCCACAAAGACATACTCATTCCATTCCACTTTATGAAGGACAATGCTTTTTGTGGACAAGTACATACTTTGCGGCCATCCTTAGCATCCATTCTCAATTTGGCCAGCTTATGGCCTGTTATGTCGAGCAGACTCAGAAAGAGCCCATCCAGAAATTCCACCATATTCTGACCCTCTACTCGCTAAAGAATTCCAACAATTTATACGTTGTTTAGCCGGTTATGATTCTCAAGGTCTTACGACTTTTCCCAAATGCATTCCTAGTGAATGGTTGCTAGCGGGTTAGCAGCAAATTCCCTCTCCGATGACTCCAGATAATCTATCCATTTCTCAACATCCGCCACTCTTGTAACTAACTGTTATGCTAACTGTTGTAGCATAAGGTAAATTTTGTTTCCATGACAGTGGTCGATCGACGTATTACAGCAAGATCCTCCATGTCAGCAACAACCTTCGTCAGCATTACCGATATGTTCGACAGTTGACGCTGAATCTTTTTCAATGTACTATCCAAATTTAGTCCCTGGTCTGAGGCCTGTTGCTTAGGGGCATCTGCTTTAGCACATAAGTGTCTTTTAATGTCTCCAGAGCCTGAGGATTTTGAAGTCTTTGACATATTGTCTTCATAGAATAGTTATGGAACAGGGTTTATCAGATCTCATTGGTTTATCACACAAAAAATATTAAAACTAGTAAAGTGTGCAGAGCCCCATTGCCCTATTACCTGATTAGTATAATTTATTTAGTGAATCAGGCACTTAAACAACACATAAAGTGTGCACTAATAAACAGCGCTATCAGCAGATACAATTCATGCTTACTGAAATATCCCCTGAGAGAGCATAGAGTGAGGGTCAGCGACTCCAATCCACAGGGCACTGGGATGGTTTCAGGGGCTGTCAGGGTAATTATAAAGGATTAGTGTCATCAAATGTACTCTATGCATTGTATAGAAGGGCAGGTGACAGGTCACTTGATCTCTCTATACTGTTGGGGTGTTTAAGCGTTATTGTGCAAGTTCTGTTAGGTTGTTTGAGTTCAACTCTTTGGTGTTTAGGGCATTGGGGGGCAGCGTGTAGCCTGCTGACCATTCACTCTCCTGTGTGATCTGAGAGACAATGTCACTGCACAATGTGCAAGGATGGACACGCACAAACACCCTCGCTGATATTCTTGTAATCACTGCCATGCTATGCAAATTCTGTTATGTTGATCTTTATAAGAAACTGAGAACTGGCTTATACTTTGTCCACTGTTCTTTCCAAATGTGGCGACACTAGAGAGTAACATTACCCAGATGAAAATTATGCTCCTTAGATATTGCACTTAGCTCAGAAGACTTACTGGAGTTCTCACTCACTGAATTCTTTATTTGGAACACCTGTAAATCTACTTATTCACAGGGTTGGGAGGGTTACTTTTTAAATGTATTCCACTACAGATTACAGAATACATGCTGTAAAATATCATTTGTAATGTATTCCCTTAGATTACTCAAGGTTGTAATGTATTCTAAATACTTCTTCAGCACTGGTATATTTTTTTCACTTGTTTTGACTATAAAAACTCCACCAGTACATGCAGTGTTGTTTCTAAAACAAGATTAATCAAATTGGTCTTGTTTAAAGGATTTTTAGATATTTTACAGGAAAACAATACAACAATTATTATGAAGAGTACAATTTTTGCCCTAATATCAAAGGTCTTACTAGAAAAAGAAATTATGATCCAACGTGAATTTTCTTGATGAAAAAATATGATCATGCCTTGTAACGTGCATATAAAATGTCTAGAAATAGCATTTTAGCTTAGCGTAAAGCTGACAATTTACAGAAGTTTTATTTCTATTTATTTTGCTCCAAATTTACTTCAAAATTACTACTCTGTCTGCTCATATGACTGTAACACATCATAAGAAAGTGTTTCACTGCTGCTCAAAAGCGGCTGTGGCTCAGGTGGTTTAGTGGGTTGTCCACTAATCACAGGGTTGGTGGTTCGATGACCAGCCTACAGGACTCCACATGCCGAAGTGTCCTTGGGCAAGACACTGAACCCCAAGTTCCTCCCAATGGCAGGCTAGCGGCTTGCATGGCATCTCTGCCGTCACTGGTGTGCGAATGGGTGAATGAGACACAGTGTAAAGCGCTTTGAATACTGCTAAGGTTAAAAAGGCGCTATATAAGTGTAGACGATTTACCATCTGAAATAACAATTGTTTTTACTCTGTAATACATAATTTGCAAATAAAAGGCAGGAATGTGTAAAATTATCAATTTAAAACTACCAATGGACCAGTCAGTGTGTAGTCTGAGCTAGGCGACTATAAGGAACCCATGTATAAGGCTGCATTATGTCAAGTCAAGTCATTTTTATTTGAATAGCACTTTTCACAACACACATAGTTTCAAAGCAGCGTTACAGGAAATTATGCATTAACAAAAACATAAAATTGAAACTGTGACATCTGCAATGTCTTATAGTGATCATTGTATAGTTTGATTAAATATGATTGGAAAATGTGTATAGAAATTAGATCATTAATAATTGTATTTAGAACCCCTGTGAGCATGCTGAAGGCAACTGTAGCAAGGAACACAAAACGCCAAACAGTGTCTGGCTATCACCAGCTGTATTTTATCGTCGTCATCTCTCATCGACATGTAGCAGTCCGACATGTGTCATAATTTTGCAATATTTCTCAGGTGGAAGAATTTTATGCAGAGTTATAGATCATGATGGATGTTTCTGGTTCTGGCAGACCTAACTAAAGCAGCCTAATTGTGAGTTGATGGATAAATTAGGTGTATGCCTGGCTAAATAGATGAGTCTTTTGTCTAGACTTAAACTAAGTGAGTGTGTCTGCATCCTGGACATTGTTAAGGAGACTATTCCATAGTTTTGGAGCCAATTATGAAAAGGATCTACCTCCTTTTGTGGTTTTGATATTCTTGGAGTTACTAACAAGCCAGAATTTTGTGATCATTATGAACATGACGGAATATAGCGTGTTAGAAGGTCACTTAAGTACCATGGAGCTACACCATTCAAAAGTTTGTATGTAGTTAACAGAATTTGCTAATTAATATGAAATTTAACAGGTAGCCAATGTAATGACAATAAAATTGGGCTAATATGATCATATTTCTTGGTTCTAGTCAGCACTCTGGCAACTGCATTTTAAACTAATTTAAGTTTATTTATTGAACTTGCTGGACATCCTCCCAGTAATGCATTACAACAATCTAGTCTTGAGGTCATGAATGCATTAATTAATTTTTCGGCATCAGCTACAGAGAGCATGTGTCATAATTTAGCAATATTTCTCAGGTGGAAGAATGTTGTTCTACACACATCAAAGGACAAATTGGTATCAAATATAATACTTAAGTTATTTGCAGAAGAATAAGACGTAACAGTATATCCATCAATTGTCAAATTATATTTTAGCGGCTTATTTTTAGATGTTTAGTCCAATCATCAGTACCTCTGTTTTGTCGGAATTGAGTAGAAGGATATTTCTGGCCATCCAATCTTTGATTTCATTGATAGACTCTGCAAAATGGAGAATTATGAATCTTTGTTGAGTTTAGAAAAAATATAAAGTTGGGTGTCATTGGCATAACAGTGGAAATGTATTCCATGATTCCTGATAATATCTCCCAGGGGAAGCATGGATAAGGAGAAAAGCAGAGGTCTTAAAACTGATCCCTGTGGCACTATATACTTAACTTTTAATTTGACTTTTAACTTAACTTAATTTGTCAATTCCATGTTTACACATACAAAATGGTAGTGGTCTGATAAATAGGACCTAAACCATGCTAATGCTAGTCCACTAATGCCAACATAATTCTCCTGCCTATTCATGAGAATGTTGTGATCTATCGTGTCGAAGGCAGCACTATGATCTAAAAGCACTAGAAGAGAAATGCAGCCGCGATAAGATTATAAGAGTCATTTGTAACTCTGAAAAGTGCAATCTCTGTACAGTGATGGGGCCTAAATCCTGACAGAATTTGTTCATATATTCCATGTCTCTGTAGAAATTAACATAGTTGGGAGGACACTACCTTTTCTAGTATTTTTGACATAAATTGTAGTTTTGAAATCAGTCTGTACTTCGCCAATTCTCTAGGACCAAGCTGTGGCTTCTTAATGAGCGGTTTGATAACTGCCATTTTAAAGTTTCTTGGGACATGTCCTAAGGATAGCAAGGAGTTAATAATATTAAGAAGTGGTTCAGAAATGACTGGGAATACCTCTTTTAAAGGCTTAGTTGGTATTGGATCGAACATACATGTTGTGGCTTTTAATTTTTTGATAAGTTTTGTTTGCTCTTCATGACCTATGATCAGCGAAGGATTGAAGTTGCTTGTGAACAAAATTATGACACACTGTTTTCGGAGGTGCTGTGGCAGTTGATTGCATAGTTCCAATTTTATTTCTGATTACCGTAATTTCCGGACTATAAGCTGCAACTTTTTTCCCACACTTTGAACCTCACGGCTTAAACAACGATGCGGCTAATATATGGATTTTTCCCGCTTTCAAATTTTATTTAAAAAAAAAAAAAAAACATTCTGTGACGTGCTCAGTTTTTAGACCAATGAAATTACCGAACGGGTTAAGGTCAAACAACTTTTTTGTTTACTGTTTAGATTCAATCGAGCACGCTCAAACTTCCCATCATTCTGATTACGGTAGTCATTTTGTCACCCTCAAGACACGGAGAAATGCATATAATGCAGCTTTCAAGTTGAATGCGATTGATCTGGCTGTTGGAAAAGTAAATAGAGCTGCTGCACGGGAGACGTTGGAAACAGCAGCGTGATGAATTGACTCAGTGCAAAAAGACAACTAAAGGCTATTCAACTCCGACACCGAAGGAGATGACTTCAATGGTTTCATGTGCACAAGAGGAAGATAGTGACCAATGACTTTCTTGCTAGGCTACTGTTTACTGCTAATTTTTTATTTTTTGTTACAAGCCGTGTGTGGCAGCGGGGGCGTGGTCAAGCGCCCATCCGGGAGAGAAAAGCGGTAAGGGCGCTTACACCTGAGCTAATGTCTAACACCTGTGTCTAATTTCAGTAAGCGTGGGGAGAGCGGCATAAAAAGGCAGCAGAGAGAGAGAGTGTGTGTGAGTGAGTGAGTGAGTGAGTGAGTGAGTGAGTGAGTGAGTGAAAGAAAGACAGACAGACAGACAGACACTTGGCAGTCTAGTGTTGGCGCATAGAAGTCCAAGAATTGAGAAACTTACATTGCTGTGGCCATTAAAAGCCTTACCTGGAACGTCAAGTGCCCTGCTTCACGTGTCCTTCTTGGGGAAACTGTCACCCTGGCACCAGTGTGACAGTTTTCAGCACTTGATGTAAGCGCCCTTAGGCTACCGCTTTTCTCTCCCGGACGGGCGCTTGACCACGCCCGCTGCCACACCGTGTTTCGTTAAAGCCTATTTATTTTTGTTACAAGCCGTGTTTCGTTAAAGCCTATTTATTTTTGTTACAAGCCGTGTTTCGTTAAAGCCTGTGTAAAGTTCATTTGTTTCAATGTACCGGTAGGCACCTGCGGCTTATAGACAGGTGCGGCTTATTTATGTTCAAAATAATATTTTTTTGAAAATTCAGTGGGTGTGGCTTATATTCAGGTGCGCTCAATAGTCCGGAAATTACGGTATTTAAATTTTATCAATAAAGAAATTCATGAAGCCATTACTATTGTGCTGTGATGAAAAATCTGATTCAGTCGATGCCTTATTCCAATTTAGCCACAGTACTGAATAAACACCTAGGATTGTTGTGGTTATTTTCTATGAGTTTGCTAAAATATGCTGACCTGGCAGCTTTTATTGCCTGTCTGTAGCTACAGACACTATCCTTCCATGCACGGCAAAATACTTCTAATTTTTTATTCTTCCACAAAATTACCCACCACTGCGCATGAATACTATATTCACACTATTTATTATGCTGTTATAAATATCGCGAGGCCTAGCTGTAGCCTAGTTTACGGTATCCAACAGTTTGATAAGCCTTTTTACAACTAAACTATTTATTAAAGCAGTGTCAGAAAGAATCTGCAGAATGACCCATGACAAATATGCTCCGCAACAACTCAAATACACTTTTGGATTATGCATACTAACAGGAACATTGATCAAAGAAGAGGATTTTGGCATCTGACAGTGAACAAATGGCGCTTGATGGCTGTAGTAGAGGTGATTCAAAGGACTAAATATAAATAATTAAAGAGACAAAACATCTCAGAGAGTTAACATGGAACTCTGCACAAATACAGCTTGCTATATTTATCTATTAATCATTTTAGCATTAAGATAAACATGTTTCCCCTTCTGTCGCTCTCTCCACATTGTGTCAGAGAAGCGACACTAGGGGTCTCTCTTGAGCGCCGATATTCACCTCTGAACTATGAAAAAAGGCCAATGAGAGTTGGCAACCAGTATTTGCATGCCCCGGCCCCGGACATACGGGTATTTAAGCGGCGCAAATACGGGAGTTCATTCAGAAAATTTCTTCGGAGCCGATGGTCGTGTCTGCAACTGCTGCATACTACACACCGAGTTCCTGTCATCCCTCTGCTGCATAACTGCTGGATTCCACGGCACACAACAGCGGCTTTCTCCTGTTTGCACGGCTGTGCATTCCTGCCCTAGGCATCGACAGTGCAGATTTAAAAACTCTCACGAGTTTTTCCCTAAAGAGTGATTTTATTTAAAAGAGTAATTTCCTCTAAAGAGCAAAACACAGCAGCGTTGAGCGTCCTTTTAAGGACGCCAGCGTCCGTCCCTGTGTTGTTTCTGGATGCGGTAGAGTGCTCTCCGCTTCCGACGGCCACAGGCGCTGTCTCGTGTGTCTGGGTAGCGATCACACCGAGGCTGCGTTTGTGGATGGTTCATGTTCTCACTGCGAGAACATGACCATGACAACGTTGCGGTCGCGGCTTGCTTACAACCGTGAGCAAGCCACTCCAGCCGCCCCCCGTATTGCTCCTTCTTCCCACGGGATTGAGGACGATGCGGCTGGCGATGGAGGTGATTTGGGGATGGCAGCGGGTGCAGCTCCGCCGGGTACGCCCCCTCGGACCACCCGCGCCCCAGCACGCTCGTTGATTCCTGTCCATGCTCGAGACGGCGGCGACTCGCCTCACAGCCAGTCAGCCGACCCTCTCTCGATGGAAGCCGATGAGCTCGCCGCGGTCTGATGCAGAGGACTCCCCTGGGCTGCCGCCTTTGGGCTTGCATGCCCAGGCTGAGGCTGACGCACAGATGTCTGACATGCTTTCCCGGGCAGCCAACAGCTTGGGCTTGGATTGGAACCCTCCATCCTCCCCACAGCCATCACGGCTGGATGACTGGTTCCTGGGGTCTGCGCGCCGCTCACAGCCTCGCCCCCCCGGTTCCATTTTTCCCGGAAGTGCATGACGAGCTGGCGTCTTCGTGGAAGCACACCTCTCCACTCGTCACACCGCCACAGGCTCGTCCGCCCTCGCCACCCTCGGCGGCGAGCGCCGCAGTGCACGTGGCGATTCCCCAGGTGGATAGGGTGGTTGCGATCCATCTATGCCCGGTACCCCTACCACCTGGCGAGGTTGCCCGTGCTCCCTTCCCGGACCTGTAGAGCAACCTCCTGCGCTGACAGAGAAGGCCTACAGTGCCACCGGACGCGCCGCTTCGCCCTGCATACCATGGCTCTCCTGCAGGTCCACCAAGCCAAGGCGCCGCCCAACATGCACGGGGTGGCCCTGATCCCGACACGCTGCAGGAACTGCGCTCAGCACCGACCTGCGCCCTGAGGCGGCGAAGGTCACAGCGCATAGCGCTTCGGGCAGGCGATGGCCACGCTAGTGGTCCAGGAACGTCAACTGTGGCTGAACATGGTCGAGATGCGTGAAGCCGACAAGACTCGCTTCCTCAACGCCCCTGTCTCCCAGTTCGGCCTCTTCGGTGACACCGTCGAGGACTTTGCCCAGCAGTTCTCCACGGTAAAGAAGCAGACGGAGGCCATCTCTCACATCATGCCTCGCCGCAAGCCTGCCGCCACGGCCCATGCCCCGTTTGCTCGCCGAGGGCGTCCTCCCGCAGCCAGAAGACAAGCTCCTGCTCCGCCTCAACCCGGGCCCAGCTCTCAGCCCCAGCATCGAGCAAACTGCGGGAAGCGCACGCCCCCTGTCTCACGGACCCCCTCGAGGACCCGGAAGGCTCCCAGGCGCTCCTGAGACAACGCACCCAGAGTCCAAGAAGTTAGCTCCGGAGGTGGTAAGACCGCTCCGTCCCGCGGTGGAGGGCCGGGAGGAGAATCTTTTGTTTTTTCATTTGCTGCACCCCTTAACGGGAGCTGCGGTACCCAAATTCTCAATAAAAGAGCTATTTCCTTTGTCTCTGGGGCATATGGCCCGCAAATGCCGTTCTCACGCCACTCTGCTTTCAGGCCTCAACAGTCCCGGCTCCATGGACGTGGTGTCCCCGCCTTCAGCCCCATGACTGTTTCCCGGCCGGCTGTTCAGACGAGTCCAGAGGACGCCAGCATCAGACCTCCTCCTCAGTCACGAACCCGCCCCCTGCCGGGTGCGTGGAGCAAGGTAAGTGCTTTGAGTTTGTTCTCAGCACCAGAGCCTCGGGATGCCACATTGCCTCCTGACGCCACGTTACCTGTTCCGCACAGCTGCGAAGCCCCGCCGGGTACGTCCAAAAAACCTGTCCCTTTGCTGCCCCTAGCACGGAGTTTAGAGGCGTGGCTTTCACTGCCCAACCCGTCACGCTGGCTGCACCGGACCATTCGACTTGGTTACGCAATTCAGTTTGCCAGGTCTCCGCCCCCCTTCGTGGGCGTACATTTTTCCGCAGTATACGGCCAACATGCCCATTCCCTGCACGAAGAAATCGCCTCCCTTCTATTAAAGTACGCGATACAGCCTGTCCCTCCAACCGAAACGAAGAAGGGTTTCTACAGCCCTTACTTTGTTGTACCCAAGAAAGGCGGCGGCTTATGACCGATCTTGGACCTGCGAGTTTTCAATCGGACCTTGTCCAAACTCCGTTCAAAATGCTCACCCAGAAACAAATTCTATCTGGCGTCCGGCATCTAGATTGGTTCGCAGTGGTAGACCTGAAGGACGCGTACTTCCACGTCTCAATTTGCCCTCGACATCGACCCTTCCTACGGTTCGCGTTCGACGGCCAGGCGTATCAGTACAAAGTCCTCCCCTTCGGCCTGTCTCTGTCCCCTCGCGTCTTCACGAAAGTCGCAGAGGCAGCTCTTGCCCCGCTCCGAGTAGCCAGCATACGCATACTCAATTAACTCGACGACTGGCTCATACTGGCTTACTATGAGAATAGGTAGAGTTACTATGCGCACACAGAGACCAGGTGCTCAGGCACCTCAGCCGTTTGGGGCTTCAGGTCAACTGGGAAAAGAGCAAGCTCTCCCCGGTCCGGAGCATCTCTTTTCTCGGTCTGGAGTTAGACTCAGTCTCAATGACAGCACGCCTCTCCAACGAGCGTGCTCAGTCAGTGCTGAAATGCTTCGCTTCTTTCAAGCCAGGCGCCGTGGTCCCGCTAAAACGTTTCTAACAGCTCCTGGGGCATATGGCATCCTCCGCGGCGGCCGCGCCGCTGGGGTTGATGCATATGAGACCACTTCAGCACTGGCTCCGGACTCGAGTCCGAGGCGAGCATGGCGCCGCGGCACGCATAGCGTAAAGTTACCTCTGCCTGCCGCCAGACCTTCAAACGCTGGACAGACCTTTGCTTTCTAAGGGCTGGAGTACCCTTGCAGCAGGTGTCCCGATGTGTTCTGGTCACGACCGACGCCTCAAATTGGGTTGGGCGCCGTGTGCAACGGGCGCAAGCCGCAGGCCGGTGGAACCGAGGCCGCTGCGCTGGCACATCAACTGCCTAGAGCTGCTGGCTGTTTTTCTGGCCCTGCAGAAGTTTCTTCCATTAATTCGGCACAAACACATCTTAGTCAGGACAGACAGCACCACGGTCGTAGCCTACATAAACCGCCAAGGCGGAGTATGCTCCCTCCACATGTCACAGCTCGCCCGTCGTCTCCTCCTATGGAGTCAGCAGCGACTGGAGTCACTGCGCGCCACTCACATCCCCGGCAACCTCAATGTGATGGCGGACGCGTTGTCAAGACAAAGCTTGCCCGGCGGAGAGTGGAGACTCCACCCCCGGTCGGTCCAGCTTATTTGGGACCGGTTCGGCAAGGCTCAGGTAGACCTGTTTGCCTCCCAAGAAACCTCCCAGATGCGTTGGCACACAGCTGGCCCACGGGGCTGCGCAAGTATGCATTTCCCCCAGTGAGCCTTCTTGCACAGGTGCTATGCAAGGTCAGGGAGGACGAGGAGCAAGTCACTCTGGTAACCCCTTACTGGCCCACCCGGACTTGGTTTTCGGACCTCACGCTCCTCACGACAGCCCCTCCCTGGCGAATTCCCCTGAGGAAGGACCTTCTTTCTCAGGGACGGGGCACGCTCTGGCACCCGCACCCAGACCTCTGGAACCTCCACGTCTGGCCCTTGGATGGGATGCGGAAGATCTAGCCGGCCTACCGTCGACCGTCATAGATACAATCAATCAAGCCAGAGCCCCCTCTACCAGGCATCTTTACGCTCTAAAGTGGCGTCTGTTCATGGACTGGTGTTCTTCCGAGGCGAAGACCCGCAGAAGTCGCGAGTTAGGTCAGTGCTCGTGTTTCTTCAGAAGAGGCTGGAGAGGAGGCTGTCCCCTCCACCCTCAAGGTGTATGTTGCACGCTATCGTGACCCACCATGACACGGTAGACGGCAAGTCTCTTGGTAAGCACGACTTAATCGTCAGGTTCCTAAAAGGTGCCCGGAGGATAACTCCCTCCCGGCCTAACCTGTTCCCCTCCTAAGATCTCTCGGTCGTCCTTACGGGACTCCAGAGACCCCCCTTCGAGCCGCTTGACTCAGTTGGACTCAGGGCCCTCTCTCTCAAGACCATCCTGCTGATCGCGCTCGCTTCCATCAAGAGGGTTGGGGACCTGCATGCGTTCTCTGTTAGCGACGCTTGCCTGGAGTTCGGTCCGGCAGACACTTTCATGATCCTAAGACCGCGACCGGGCTATGTGCCCAAGGTTCCCACCACACCCTTCAGGGATCAGGTGGTGAACCTGCAAGCGCTGCCCCAGGACAAGGCAGATCCAGCCCTTTCACTGCTGTGTCCAGTACGTGCCTTACGTATTTACCTGGACCGCACACAGAGCACCAGACGCTCTGAGCAGCTCTTCGTCTGCTTTGGGGGACAGCAGAAAGGGAATGCTGTCTCCAAGCAGAGACTCGCCCACTGGGTTGTCGACGCCATTTCCTTGGCTTATCACACCCAGGCCGTGCCCCCCCCTTTGCGGGTCTGAGCCCACTCCACCAGGAGTGTCGCGTCCTCATGGACACTGGCTAGGGGCACTGCCCTAGCAGACATTTGTAGAGTAGCGGGCTGGGCAACACCTAACACTTTCGCGAGATTCTACAATCTCCGAGTTGAGTCAGTATTGTCCCGTGTTCTCTCAGGTACCGAGCCCGTAGAACTCGGTGGCACGCCCACGATCTGACCGGGTGAATCGCTTGCATCTAGCGCCCTTCCCCCTAACCAGGGGAAACAGTGTGCCTTCGTTCCCAGGAGATATCAGGTTTGGGACAGTGGTTGATTCCTCCCTAGCCCTCGTGGGTCGCAGTTCAGCGGAGGAACTCGCCGACCCAAGCCACTGCGGGTACCGCAAGCTACCCTGCACTGGTATAGGTGCTCCACAGGTAAGGCCTCCTTCGGACTCCCCTGTGTGTAACGCCACGGTTCTGTCCCCTCGGGCGAGTGGACTCCCGTGCTTCCCTTAGGCAGCCACGGCTGCCTCGGTTGCCGTGCTGTATGTTTCCCCCTCTATAGGCTGGATCCACCACCGCACCGACTTTTCCACATAGGCCCTAAGTCAGGCCTCTGATGGTTTTGCCACTTAAAATTGCCTCCCCTCTCGGGTAGGCGTGGCCTCCACAGGGTCTTCTCCGCCCTGAATAAGGGCTAAGACCCCCTTCCCTCAATGCGTGTAAGGGCCCCGGCCTAAGTTGCTCTATGCGAGAAACATAGAGAGAAAAGAGGCCCGGCCAGGCTTGGCCCGTTCCCAGGTTGGCGGCCAGCACCTTGTTCCCCTCCAGGGTAACGATAAGGAATCCTGATGGCTTAAATGGGGCATTGGGGAAGGGTACGTGCAGCCTGATACAGTTGGTCGTCCTGCACGTAAGAATACCTGCTCGCTCCTGTATCAGCAGTTCACGTACACGGCTCAGCGCATGGTGCTTTTATAAGTGGACCCCTAGTGTCGCTTCTCTGACACAACGTGGAGAGGTTAGGTCTAGGTTACGTATGTAACCTCCGTTCCCTAATGGAGGGAACGAGACGTTGTGTCTCCCCTGCCACGTCGCTGAGCCGAGCCACTGTTGTGGCCGGACCATTTCCGGCTCCTCAGAAAAATCCTGAATGAACTCCCGTATTTGCGGCGCTTAAATACCCGCATGTCCGGGGGCGGGGCATGCAAATACTGGTTGCCAACTCTCATTGGCCTTTTTTCATAGTTCAGAGGTGAATATCGGCGCTCAAGAGAGACCCCTAGTGTCGCTTCTCTGACACAACGTCTCGTTCCCTCCATCAGGGAACGGAGGTTACATACGTAACCTAGACGATTTGTTTTATTAAATAACAAAACAAAAAAAATCATCAAGGAGACGATTTGAAAATCGTTTGGCTCAAGATTCGTGTGTCAATTAAGTCCCCCAGACCTAGTTGACACACAGTATGGCTATAGAGCAATAAAACAAATGTGGTACATATAGCCCACACAATTTGATATTGGAAGAATGTTATGAGAAAAACTTGCATTTGTAGTGCCGACTATTAATTACAGACTTTGCTATCTTGGTGAATCTGAGTACAGTGAAACATTGTTGAGATCTCTTCAGAAACACTTGAGGAGGCAAATGTGAGATTGCTGCTCTCTAAGCTTTTTTGAGATTATGAATCAGGAGACATAATGCAAGTCTCCACTTGCTCTCCATTTAATATTATTAGTTAGTAACTGCAACGACTAGCAGCTTAATCTGTGAAGATGTTTCTTAAATATGCAATAAAACAGATTGAATAGAACACATGAGCAAAACAAATAATAGAGTCTACAGACAAAAAAAGGCCTTCTTTATAACAATATTGTTTTGTGGAAAATAGCCTGGAGAAGATCTGATAAAAAAAATGTAGGCCTATTTTAGTCTCTCTTTGTCCAATATATATTTTGTCTTTCCATCGATTGTAAAAGTGACATAGACATTTAAAGCTAAACATACTCAAAACTATTCTTAAGTCAACACTGGAACAAATCAGCCTTTTCCCCAAATGGAACAAGGGCGGTCCCTGGGGTGTGAACGCTTTTCAATCAGGGCCATCGTATCTTGGATGCTGACGTCATGGCAACAGGCTGTGTAGGAACGAGCTTAATTGCAACAATTGAGAGAGCTTAGGGCTGATTCTGCCACTCCTGCCATCTTACAGCATGTAAAGCTGAATCCAGGCAAATAAGTGGTTGCTTTCAATGACCCGATTCTATCCGCAGGCTGCAGACTCATCAGTAGAGCCGGGTGATGTGCTGTGCCAGTGAATAGCTTGTTAACAGAGCAGCGATGGCCAGAGAGCAGCAGTAATGCATCACAAGTGCAAGAATAGCACCTGAAAATCACACCTATATCACTTTTAGTTAGTTCTCTGTGCTTTCTGGAGCAAGGGTATTATTTGCATTTGCATATTTATTTTCATTTTAATACTATTTTTTTGTTTTTATTTTATTAATTTACATTTTTGTAAAAAAAAAAATTGTTCATTTTTATATATTTCAATTTTCTATATAGTTATTTCAGGAATAATTTTGATTGTTAAACTTCAGTTTTTATTTTATTTCATTGTAATTTTTCAAAACATTAAATGCTGAAGTGTGAAATTGTTGTGCCACTCATGTCACCAAATGGAATTTCAAAAATAAACAGTTTTCAAACAGATTCCAGAAAACTCCCAACTGTCTGACATAGGTTGTATAAACAGATCGTCCTGACTCAAACTCACAAAATTGGTCGAGCCAATGTTGCTGTATCAGGCTGCATGTGCCCCTCAAACAGAGCAATGTTGTGATGGCACCAAAGTGTTACACTTTTAGGTTAAATCAACCCACAAATGCCTTATAGTTGATTATGCATATTAAATCATATAAAAAAGAAATTTTACATGAAAAATATTACATGCTTTAGCTTTAAATATATAGTTCACCCAAAAATGAAAATTCTCTCATCATTTACTCGCTTTCATGCCATTCCATTTGTGTATGACTTATTTTCTTGTACTGAATCCAAATTAAGATTTTTGTAGAATAACTCTGAACTCTTCTAGAAAAGCTCTGTAGATCTTACAATGGAAGTAAATGGTGACCAGACTTTTGAAGCTCCAAAAATCACAATCCATATGACTCCAGTGGTTTAATTTATGTCTTTTTAAGCAATACAATCACTTTGGGTGAGAAACAGATCAATATTTCAATCCTTTTTTTTTTTTACCATAAATCTCCACTCAAGAGAAAGTGAGGATTTATGGTAGATTCATGAAAGTGGAATTCCCAAATTTATAAGCAACTATATAAAAACATTATAGATTTGGTAACTATGCCTGTCAGATGCAGAATCACTGTGGATGCGCTGCAGTAGCCAGATATCACGCGATTTGCAGGGATAGTCATAAACCACTGTAGTCATTTGGTTAGAGTTTAAACAATCAACATGAACTCTTACATAACATCAGCATCAATTATAATATACTTACAATTTTTGTTTATTCACTGGAATACCAAATGCTAAGTTGGCAGATTAGGTGGCAATGCTTTTCCTTAAGGTGGCTGTTGCCACCCCCATGCCAGCCTAATAAATCCACTCCTGCTGGTAGGCAAGGTTACAAAAACTGCATCGAAATTTGCATCATGGCACTGTGCTCAAAATGTACTGGTATGGTACGGAAAAACGAATTGTACTTTAGCCTTTATAGAATATTGCTACATTGCTTCATAATATGAAAATGTGTTTTTTGAAACTTAATAGAGACAAAGGCATAAGGCAGCACGTACTGACTTAATAAAATGAATGTACACTGTGTATAATTATTCTTTGATTTGAAATAATTTACAATATTTCCTCTGTTGTGATCCATATGTTTAATTGCATGATGTATCATGAAATAGAAGACCCTCAGAGATAAGTATGTGCTGCTCTACATTTTACACATGGCAGTGTGGACTGTTCGTGTAACATTAAGTGTGTGTGTGTTTTCTGCAGGTATACACGAGTTCCCTGATGATATTTTCACCTACCAGGAGCGAATGGAGGGGGCCGTAGCCTTGCACGTTCTATGTGTAAGTTTCTATGCCATTTGCTTTTCCTTTCAACATTCTACCCATTAGTTTGAATGCCTTTTTCAAGCTGAATTCTGCATATAAAATTACCTGAACACTTAAAATCATAAGGCTGTGTTCCATTCAAGCATTAGTTCAGTCTCTGACCTATTCTTTGTTACAATTGCTGCAAAGGATTTTCTAAGTTACTTGCTCATAACATAAATTAATTGATCATGTTTATTTTATGGTAATATTACCTAATTGCAATAGAGGATATGCACAAGAACAGGGTGTTTTTTTAGCTTAAAGTATACTCTCAGAGCTTGAGAAAGTATTGAGAAGACTGTTTGAAAACAACGTTTATTTCTATAATTCCATTCAGTGGCACAGAAATTACACATTTCCGCTTTAACAAATGATCTAGTTATATCATGTAGTCATTGGAATGTTATTTTAAAGTTCTTACGTGTTAAAAGGGAGAGAGAGAAAGAGTGTTAGTTTGGGCTTCAAGCCCAGTCTCTGGCACCTCATGCATGATGACACAATTATTTGTTTACATTTATACACAATAACACTTTCTGCTGCCAACAGTGCAAATAGTTTCTGGTCTTTTATGGAATATTTTGAGGTTTCTCTGGAGGTCCTAAAGTGAGCCAAAGAGAACAGCACTAGAAGTCTGAAGGAGTGTCCGAAGCCTTTTGAATCATTACTCACTTTAATAATTTTACATTAAACATAATTAATTGAAGCCGACATTCACTCAGCTTTGGAATTTAAGCCTGTACATAAAACTTTAGATTCCATCTAATATTTTCTATCGTGCACCTTGGCAACATTTCAAAATTACTTTGAAGGATGATAGATAGGTTGATAAATCTTAAGATAAATACTCTTAAGATAAATATTAGATATATCTTTGCACAGACTTTGCATGTTACTACACGATTCTATTATACTTGTCTCATGTTAACTCATTTTGGGATATAATTTTGTACCTGGGTTAAGTGCAGGACTATGGCTGTGCACTACGTCTTATCCAATTTTCATGCCTGGGCAACGCATGGCATGACTGCCCATGGGTGGGAGTATTTGGACTATCTGTCGGCATTTGGTGTATTCGCAGTAGGTGTATTCGCAAAAATATATCGGAGGTCCATATAAATGAAAAAGCGCAAAGCCTTATTTACTATTTTTGTGAGAAATAAGTAATTGCATTTAAGATGTCATCTATAACCACCTATAATCTCAGCGCTATATCTAAACTCATAAATTTTCAGTTTGGGGATTCCAAAAAGAGCATGTATCTGTAATTATAGGGGAGCATAAAAGTATCTCTCTGACGGTTACAGTTAGTACATTATGTGATTATGTGTGGATAATTATGCCCCCCCCCCCCCGAATTAGAAAAAAGTTGGAAGGTGTATTGAACAGACATTACATATCAGATGTATGCTGATTTAGAATTAAAAGTTTTAAATATTTAAAAGATGATTAAGAGGGTTCATTAATTTTGAACTATTTACTGCCTTTGCGTGACTAATATGTAATCATGTAATCCATCAAATGTAACTGTAATCTTATTATGAGTATTTTAAAATGTATTTTAATCTAATTACTAAGTACTGATTTTTTGTAATTTGATTACATATAATCCATTACTATCCAGCACTGAACACAGTCATTCAGTATGTCTATGCATTGTATTTGATTGATCACTGTTCATGTCCAGTGGTGTTGAAATGCTGCATCTTGATGATTTACTGTATCTTTACTCTATCCTTTCTTCATGTTTACTGAAAACTGAAGTTGCAGTGAGTGTTTTAATCTTAATTTAAAAATAATCTGATACAAGTAATCTTTTTATTTCAATCAGAATCCTCCTCTGACTAGTGATTCGAATTTTAAAATTCGCCACAAATATTATCCTTCACTAGTCAATAGGTATCGCATCCTAGTTACTCTTGATTTTGTGCACCCATCAGCAACAACAAATCAGTGCCTATGCATACAGCCTTTTTACAGTACACTGGCTACCATTGTCTTATGAATGGGATGTCTGCATTTATCATATTGTGCTCTGCACATGCAATTTCACCAACCTACTATCCCCAAGATTAGCACATGCTTGCAAGAATATGCCAGAACTTCATGGCCATGCCTAACTTTGTGTGTATGACATAGATCCGTCTTAAAATAGACCCTGTAATGTTTAAGTCTTGAGGGCTGTGCATTTGTGTGTATTTTAACATTAAGTGCCTTTACTTCCATTGTACGTGTGTAACGCACACAAGTTGAGACAGTCACAATGTAAGTCAAAAACTGTGTTTATTTGCAGGCAGGCAAAAGTACATACAAGGGGCAAATCCAATGAAGAGTAGCCGTGGGAAGCGTAGGGTCAAGAGCCGGGGAATCAAAGAGATGAACAAGGGGGCAGATCTAGTGAGGGAGGTGAACGATAGCGGGGGTCGAAGTGGGGAAAACAGTTAACAACTATGGACAAGACAAGACGGGATAAGCGGGAGCGAAAGACAGGGAAACGAGAGGAATAGGGAGTTGGCAAGCTACGAGGGTAATCAAGAGTGGGGAAGTCAAAACTAGACGCGACTAGCGAGGGTCAAAACACGGGAATCTAAATACAATAACCAACGGGATTCAAACGGAGGGATAGTGTATTTATAGGGGCGAGTGCAGGTGTAGACAATGACAGGTGACGAGACGAGTGCAGGTGTACCTAATGTGTGGGGACAAGAAGCGCGTGAGTGCAGGTGTAAACAATGTGTGAAGATAGGAAGCGCGTGAGTGCAAGTGGTCATAATGTTCAGGCTGAAGAGCCGAGTGCGCCAGAGGGGGGAGATCGTTTACGAGCGAGAGCTCGTAAAAGCAAAACCGGGCGTGGAAGCCCGATGGAGGAAAAAGAGCGTTCGCGCTCAGGGGGGCGGAGCGAGGGAGCGGGAAGCGAGCACGCTCGCGGAGTGCCTGTGTGCGAGACGGGAGATAGTGTGCGTGTGTGAGGAAGCTGAGATGGGGCAGAGGAAAGGGGTTCGTGACAACGTGCCTTACTTTGACCACAAAGTTAACTTTTTAAGCAGGTACAAGTCTTATTTTTAGTGAACATTCCTTGAAGGAATTATAGTAATTAAGGAATTAATACTTAGTTAATAATTCACTGCTGTTGATTTTAAGAATATAAATCTTGTAGTTCACTTTAATGCCACTGGTTGTAAACTATCACTAAGTGACTTTTCATCATGCATCAAGCTGTCCTGCCCCATAGGCCAATCCTGAGCACAATTGTAAGGAAAATGGCATCTGAAGCAGGTAGTGAGGCACTGCCAGACAAATAAACAATGGCACTGCCATTGTTGTAAATTGTTTAGGAAGTTGCCCATGTAATCAGAGAGTGGGTGGATGGTAAAAGCTGCAGTGAAAAGCCTTTAAGACTCCCTCCAGCTCTGTATATGTTTTATTTATCTTTAGGGGCTTCAGTAGCCCAGCTTTGCCTTGTCAGAAGGTCAACAATAAAAGGAAGGGGATGGGAGGATAGTGCAGTGGGGAGTGATTATGCAATGGGCACACATTGTGAGCATGGCAGCATGGCAGCTGAATTAGATGCACTGATTGGCAAAGTCTTGGCAGGAAAACAGTTGGCAGACAGGTCCCAGGGGTGGATGCAAGCTTGCTTAGATAGGACTCTGTGTACTTTTCAAATGTGTGTAACTGTGTACAGCATTGCAAGTGGCATGTGAACCCATACTCATTTAATTCACACAAAAATATGATATCATATTTGATATTTAATTGACTGACAATAACATGTTAGCAGGGGGCTATTTTATAAATGGTGATAGAAAATGGTATTTATTTTTTTCATAAATTAGCTTTACCATGATTAATAAATGCTGTAAAAATTAATTTCTGGCAAAAAGGTCTCTTACTCTGCTACCATCAGGCAGGCAGTATCGCAGCATCGGGACCCGCACCAGCCAACTACATGACAGCTTCTTCCCCCAAGCAATCAGTCGTTTAACTCTTGATCTCTCATGATCAATATATATCAGCACTGCACTTTATTAATCTCACACTGGACTATCATAAATTATATTCTCTCTTAACAACACACCGGCAACTGACTATGTGTATTCTATATTGCGTGTATTGTGTACTGTACATTGTATATTATTATTTGTATATTGTGTTGTGTGTAATTATATGTATATTAGACATGAAAATTGTGTTATGTAAGTTGTCTAGGTTACGTATGTAACCTCCGTTCCCCGATGGAAGGAACGAGACGTTGTGTCGGAGAAGCGACACTAGGGGTCTCTCTTGAGTGCCGAAATATGCCTCTGACTTATGAAAAAAGGCCAATGAGGAGTTGGCAGACAGTATTTGCATACCCCGCCCCCGGACATACGGGTATTTAAGCGGGGGAAATACGGGAGTTCATTCAGGATTTTTCTGTGGAGCCGGAAATGGTCCGGCCACAACAGTGGCTCGGCTCAGCGACATGGCGGGGAGGACACAACGTCTCGTTCCCTCCATCGGGGAACGGAGGTTACATACGTAACCTAGACGTTCCCCTTATGTCGCTCTCTCCACGTTATGTCGGAGAAGCCACACTAGGGGTCCCACTTTAATGTGCTGAGCCGTGTACGTGAACTGCTGAAACAGAAGTAGGCAGGTAATCTTACGTGCAAATGCGACCAGCTGTATCATGTTGCACGTTCCCTTCCCCAATGCCCCATTAAAGTCATCAGAATTCTTCTGGTTAAGCTAGTTAGGGGAACAAGGTGATGCTTGCCAACCTGGGAACGGGCCAAGCCTGGCTGGGCCGCTTTTCTCTCTATGTGTCTTGCATAGAGCAATCACGTCCGGGGCCCTTACATGCATTAAGGGAAGGGGGTCTTACCCAGTTTCCTATTCTTTCAGGGGGAGAAGACCCAGCAGAGACCACACCTACCCTGCAGGGGAGGTAAAGGTGGCGAATACATCACATGGCCGCTTAGGTCCTATGTGGTAAAGTTTGCTCCACTGAGCAAGTGTTGTCATGACAGCGCGTCCGCTATCACATTGAGGTTGCCGGGGATGTGAGTGGCACGCAGCGATCTGATTCGCTGCTGGCTCCAAAGGAGGAGAGGACGGGCGAGTCGTGACATGTTGTGGGAGCGTACTCCGCCTTGGCGATTTATGTACGCCATCACTGCGGTGCTGTCTAACCTGACCAGGAAATGTTTGTCCTGAATTAAGGGGAGGAGCTTCCTCAGGGCAAAGAAAACAGTCAGCAACTCTAGGCAGTTGATGTGCCAGCGCAGCGGGGCCCCTTTTCAACCGCCCGCGGCTGCGTGCCCATTGCACACGGCGCCCCAACCCGATCTGGAGGCATATATGCAAATACCGTCTGCCAATTCCTCATTGGCCTTTTTTCATAAGTCAGAGGCATATTTCGGTGCTCAATAGAGACCCCTAGTGTCGCTTCTCCGACACAATGTGGAGACAGCGACAGAAGGGGAACTGATGTTTATTGTAAATTGGTATATATCTCATCACTGTCATGACAGCTATGTTGCTCGGAACTGCACCCAAGACTTTCACCCACTGTTGCACTTGAGTGACAATAAAGTGAATTTGATTTTGATTGATTTGATTTGCTTATCGGAAAGGAGGCGGCGGGAACCGGGTGAACAGTCACAAAGGTTTTTAATCATACACAACACTAAAACTGCTTTTCAACACAAACAAACATTGATGCACACACAAAGCTCCAATTGCATCTCTCTCTATCTCTCTCTCACACAAACTGGCTTCGCCGGCTCCTCCTTATCCCCCTCCCGGCTAATTGGGGTAACTCAGCACCATGTGTCCATCCTTATTGCCTGTCATGTACCCCCAATGTCCAATTCAGGCCGGGGTACCATCCAGCCTGACTTACCACCCCCCATTTCTGGAAGGGAGGTGTTGCCCTTCTGGCTGTTCTGTCACCGGCTGGTTTCCCCACATCCTGGGAACATGAACCGGATGAGGGGAGGGAGAGAGGAGAGAGAAAGAGAGAGAAAGAGATCCCGAGAGAGAGAGAGAGAGAGAAGAGAGTGAGAAAAGAAAAAGAGAGGAGAAAGAAGAAAAAACTCTGGTTCCTGACCACGCCACCCAGCCGGTCCTCAGCCAGCAGGAACACCTCTGTCAGTGATGCCGGGTGATGGCACTGGACTTGCTCAGCCGTCCCGCGGCCGCCGGCTCCTGATGGTTGGCAGCGGGAACAGTCACCACCTCCAGGCGGTCAGCAGCGGGCTCATCCGCCTCCTTGCGGACAGCAGCAGGCTCCTCCACCTCCTGCTGGACTACATTGGTAGCCTGCAGACAAACCGCTCCAGTACCACCAGATTGTGTATCCTCGGCATCGCGTTCTTAAACCAGCAGTGAGGTCTCGAGGACAGCGTAGTCCTCCTCTAAAGATCCAGGTTTCGGTACCACTGTGGCAAAAACGTCTCTTGCTTATTGGAAAGGAGGAGGTGGGAACCTGGTGAACAATCATGAATACTTTTAATCAGACACAACACAAAAACTGCTTTTAAGCACAACCAAACATTGATAAACACACAAACAACTGGCTTCTCCAGCTCATCCTTATCCCCCTCCCGGCTGATTGGAGTAACTCAGCGACAGGTGTCCATCCTTACAGCCCGGCCACGCCCTCCTCCTCATCACAACATTATTCATTGCTCGTTAATTATACCTAATGCATTTGATATTGTTGACAAATTGAACCTTACTGTAATGTTTTAAACCTTATGTTCTATTAGGATATTTTGTCCCATTTGAACCCTTTTTATGTAAAAAAATGTAATAAAAAGGTGCTCTGATTTTTTTTTTTTATTAACTATCTTACTATTCTGGTCAAATTTTGTTCCACCATATAAATTAATGGGGATGTGAGTCGTAAATACTTAAAAACAGGTCCATATGGCAGAACATACACAAAATTAATTGATGAGACTATAACACTGCCACAGCACAGAATACATCCTTCCACCTACATCACACACACAGATAATACACAAACTCTATCACACACACATTCACTCACACACACTTAAAGAATTACAAGACTGACCCCACTATGGGGAATGTTTAGCCTTCCAGACTTCCAAGTTTATGGAATTATATTTTTAAATGTAAATATTGCAAAATCAATGGTAGATAACAAAATACAATGAAAAGTGTTCTTTTTAAGATTCAATTTTTTTTTTTAAGCTTTTATGATCATTGATAGATTTTAATGTACATTGAGCACTACATGTGACATTTTTGCAAAAACTGAATATTCAGAGCAAGTGTTTTAAAAAGTAACTAAACTTTGACAAATAATAGTATTTAAGAATGTCTAAATAATATATATGCAAATGCATATCTTGTGATAATATCTATAAATTAAGTTACAACAAAAGGTTACATAGACCAGGCAAAAATCAAGGGAACATTGAGACTACTTATAGGTTATGCTTGTTTTTTAAAAAAAAAAAATTATATTCTATGCCATTAATTTTTAAAGTTAATTTATCTTTTTTTAAGGATGTTTAGATTTTTGGGGGGAAAAATACTGGACAAAATACTAATTTAGAAAAAATAATTAATATATGCTCTATATATCTATACAGGTATATATACACAGGCGTATGCAAAAGTTTAGGCAAATCATGGAAGTTGTCAGGGGTGCCTAAAATTTTGCATACGCCTGTATATATATATATATATATATATATATATACACACAGGGCTGGACTGGTAATATGGCATACCAGGTATTTTCCTGGTGGGCCGATGCACTTTTGGGCCGGTCAGGCACGGACTGTCGATCGGAAGAACTGAGCGGGCCGGTGGGTCGGCCGAGAAACGTCCTGAATGGGCCGCGACATGCTCAAATGCGCCGACGCGTTTTGCAGAACGGACCACAAAATGGCGCCACGATATGCAGAAAAGGACAACGACCAATGAATGTAAAGTTCACCATAGGGGCTTAGTAAATGCTAGTTAGTTTGTAACTAACTGTATTTAATTCAGTTGCACCATTTGTTCTTAAGGCAAGACTCAGTAAGTAGGTCTTAAAAGTTTACTCAGTAATTTTTTCCTCAGTAAAAAAGTTTAACTTTTTTAATTGTCATTTTGCAATACATGTAGGAAATCATGACCACTAACATTAAAAAGAAGACTCCAATTATATCAGTAACCTTATAAAGGCTGGTTCATTCTACATGGAGTGGGTCCGCGAGGGGTGTGCAGCAGAGCCATTGTCTGTATTTGTATCTGTATCTGTTCATATGACAAAACTATCTGTATCTGTCTCTGTATTCGGATAGAGCCGGTTGTTATTGTGCCACATGTAAATGTGAAAATACAGTAAAGCAGGCTGAAGAAAATTGCAGCATTTGAGATTCATTGCATACTGTTAGTGTAGAATGGAGTACATTCTACACAGTGAAGTACCTTTCTTGCTTCCTAATGGAATATTGGTTTACATATGTAAAAGTCAAACATACCCTAAAGTAAGCCTACATTAACCATCATGAAATTATTCATTTATTTAGTCATCTGTTTTTGAGTTACAAAATATTTCTATTGCGAGAACAGTTTGTCTGTGTTTTGATATAATTAATTGATTTTGAGAGATGTATGAAGTGCTGTGATGGTTTTAGGGTGTTTTTGATGAAAGACTAACTGTTGTGCTAGTATAAATGTTGGTAGAGATGACTCCAATAAGAGATTTGAAAATGCGTTCTAGATTTGAAATGTGTAAAAATGATTGTAAAAAAAAAAACTTGTAATCTCAGTAACCGTTCTTTTATTTGGCACTTTCACTCTATAAAGTAATCATGACATCTGAAACTGAAAACTATTGATTTTAAATTATGCTGCATCCAAGCCGCTAAGTGTCAGTGTGAGTCCAAGATGACACAAAGACAAAAGTTACTGAGTGCATCTTTAAGCTAAATATGACGCTTACCTTTATTGATCCAATGAGTAGGCTTCAAATTTATAAACAAAACTAGTAATGAAAAGCAGTGTATTTCAGTTTAATCTAGCTACGTTTAATGTTTCAAGCATCTTTTGCCTCACTTACCTGTATATGGTAATAAATTAGATTTCCAATGACTATATAAACCCAAGAACAGGGGAGATAAAACATAACTATGTAATATAAGAAGTGTATTCAAACATCTAAATAATAAAGTAATATAATTGATAAAATAATTCAATAATTCAATAATAATGTGAAAATTAGCTTTTTCTACATCCTCAGACTTTAAAAATTATGTTGTATTGTGTTGTTTATTTACCTAATATTGTGAGGTTGATACAGTCATATTAAATATGAGTTTTGACTTGTATAGCAACAGTTCATTTAGATTTTACCACATGAAGTAAAGAACAAAAAAAGGTGACCTGACTGGTAGACACAGTGACAATAAATACAAACATGTTAAATAATAGAGTAAATATGTACCATTTTAGTCCATTGTTACCTTAAGGAGTTATTTCTACCTGATCTAGCCCATAAAATGTCTTGGTTACTGTCGTAACCTACAGGGAATGAGACGTTGTGTCCATGAACACCTGTATTCTTTTGAGAAAAGGCCAATGAGAATTGGTGAGTGGAATTTGCATGCCAATCCCCCGGACATATAGATTTAAAAGGAGAAGGAATGCCCAGTCTCATTCAGCCGCAGCCTTTTCTTTCCACAGAGTATTAGATCCGGCTGGGGCCATGTAACGCTATTTTACCAATCAGGGAAGGTTTTCTTTTCCGTTCATATTCTTTCAGGGAGAAAAGACCCTGTGGAGACCACATCCTGTCCAAAAGGGGAAGTCAACATGTGGGCTCACCAGCCGCACATGGAAGGGGCATAGTGGTAGGTCCTGCCCTGAAAGGTAGGAGCTCTACAAACATGGCGGCCAGGGGCAGAGAGTACAGGGCATATTAGTATCCGTAGTGGGTCTTGCTGCGAACTCCTCCACCGAATTTGCAAGCCACAGGGCTAGGGAGGAAGGACATCCAGGGTCCACAACCTCGTGAACTCAACTGGGGGTAAAAGCACATGCTTTCGCCTCAGGGGAAGGGAAGGGAAGGGAGCGCTATACGCAAACGATACACCTGGCCAGTTGTTCTGTATTACCAAACTCTACCTGTTCAAATCTGACAAACCACGGGACAAAACCGGCTCAACCAGAGATTGTAAAATGCAGATCTGCAGATGTCTGCTAGAGAGGTGCCATGGACCAGTGCCCATGAGGATGGCACACTCCTAGTAGAGTGTGCTTGTATTCCCAAAGGGGCGGGCACGGCCTGGGCCTGGTATGCCAGAGCGATGGCATCTACAATCCAGTGGGCAAGCCTCTGTTTGGAGACAGCGTTCCCTTTCCGCCGAAGCAGACAAAGAGCTGCTCAGAGCGTCTAAAGCTCTGCGTGCAATCCAAGTAGGTGTGCAAAGCATGCACCGGACACAGCAACGACAGGGTTGGGTCTGCCTCCTCCCGAGGAAGCGCTTGCAGGCTCACCACCTGATCCCTGAAGGGGTTCGTGGGAACCTTGGGCACATAGCCCGGCTGGGGTCTCAGGATCATGTGAGAATCTGCCGGACCGAACTTCAGGCAAGTGTTGCTGACAGAAAACATTTGCAGGTCCCCAACTCTCTTGATGGAGGTGAGCCCAATCAGGAGGGCTGTCTTCAAGAAGAGGGCTTTCAGCTCAGCTGACTCCAGTGGCTCAAATGGGGCTCCCAAGAGGACCGTGGAGAGATCCCATGAGGGGAAGAGGCGTGGCCTGGAGGATTCAGTCTCCGGGCACCTCTGAGGAACCTGAAATCAGGTTGTGCTTCCCTAGGGAACGTCATGGTGAGCCGCTATAGCGGTTACATATACCTTCAGGTGGAGGGGGACAGCCGCCTCTCCAGCATCACTGGGGTTCTTCGGCTCGGGAAGAACACCAATTTCATGAAATAGCGCCACTTCAGGGCATAAAGCTGCCTCGTAAAGGGAGCTCTGGCCTGAGTGATTGTGTATACCACTGCTGGTGTTTGGCCACTTAGGTCTTCCGCGTCCCGTCTAAGGGCCAGAAGTGGAGATTCCAGAGGTCTGGGCATGATGGTCAGATGAATCTGCCAGGGAGGTGCTGTCACGAGGAGCGTGAGGTCCGAGAACCGTGTCTGGGTGGGCCACGAGGGTGACTCATTCCTCATCTTTCCTGATTTTGCACAGAGTCCGTACAAGTAGGCTCACTAGGGGGAACGCATATTTGCGTGGTCACCGGGGCCAGCTGTGTGCCAGCCCGTCTGTTCCGAGGGGGGCTTCTGTCAGGGAATACCAGAGCGGGCAGTGGGAGCATTCCCGGAAAACAAACAGGTTTACCTGTGCTTTGCGAATTGACTCCAAATCAGCTGGACTACCTGGTGGTGGAGTCTCCACTCTCCACTGAGCGTCACCTGCCACGTCAGCGCGTCCGCTGTAGCATTAAGGCTGCCCGGGATGTGAGTGGCCCGCAGTGACCTCAGCCGGCGCTGACTCTAAAGTAGGAAAGGATGTTGAGTTGCGACATGCGAGGAGAGTGTACACTGCCTTGGCTATTTATGTATGCTACTATCTCTGTGTTGCCAACACATGCTTACCCCGAATCAATGGCAATAGCCTCCGCAGGGCAAGCAGGACAGGCTCTGTCACGCCCTTGCGAAGAAGGGTCGCGATCTCCACACGCAGGGTGGCAGCATTCTCGCCCTGCACTGAAGTGAAGCGGACATCACTGAACTAAATGGTGTAGCCGAGTCAAAAACGGAACAAAGACAGAAAGGCATCTTTATAAAGATACATCTTTAAAAAGACGTTCAGTGTCAATGTGTGTGCTCTAATAGAGAAATGTACTCTTTAGCATGAATATACACACTTTAAGCACTGTCAGAGCGCACAGGGTGAAATCTGCACTCGTCGTGCAGAAGGAGAGAAAGCCGCTGGAAATGCACCGTATATCCAACAGCATACGCTTCTTAAGAGATGAATGGAATAGCAGTAGTATTCAGCTCGCTGATAGTACAACCATTCGGCTCCAAAGAAAACATCTAAATGAGAGTGGGCATTCTTTCTCCTTTTATACCCGTATGTCTGGGGGAGTGGCATGCAAATTCCACTCGCCAATTCTCATTGCCATTTTCTCAAAAGAATAGGGCTCTCAAGAGCGACTCCTAGTGTCACTACATCGACACATCTTCGAGTGAGTGACAGAAGGGGAATAAAGTTGTTTGATGTAACCCAATATACTGTATTTAGGAGGTTCATTCAATCATACTAAATTATATTTTTTACTTAAATCCAGTTTATTTAAATGTTACCACATGGAGTACATTTACAGGTTATCCAACAACATGTCTACAGTGTAAATTGTTATTTGAAATTTGTACTGGGTGAATTCTATTAGGTGGGAATTATCAACAGTTTGGCTACATTAGGATATTATTTCTGATTATTTGAATTGCTTTTAAAGGAAGGTGTGTGTGCTGAAATAAAAATGTTTTTACTTCTCTGTTCACTCAGGCCATGTATATGTTTTACGCACTGGCATTGGTGTGTGATGACTACTTTGTGCCTTCCCTTGAGAAGATCTCTGAGGTAAGGCATTAATTTCATACTAACTACACTTCTACAAGCCTTTTGAAACATATTTAAGTCTCTCTTTCACTGTGTGTACATTTGTGTTGTAGCGTCTTCACCTTAGTGAGGATGTAGCAGGAGCCACGTTCATGGCAGCAGGCAGTTCAGCTCCTGAGCTTTTCACCTCGGTCATAGGTAAACAAAAACACATCGCAAACTGTCGTTGAAAAACAACACATTTGAACAGCAAGAGATCATGATCCTCACTCTGTGCAGGTGTGTTTATCACCAAAGGAGATGTGGGAGTGGGGACAATAGTGGGCTCTGCTGTCTTCAATATTCTCTGCATCATCGGAGTGTGTGGGATCTTTGCTGGACAGGTGCTCTTTAGTTTGCACGTCAACACACATAAACACTGACTGTTTTTGGGACTGTTTCAGGCTTGAACCTTAAATATTCTACTCAAACGCTTCTAGTTATGCAAGCTCAATTTCGATTTTCTTACATGAAAACATATAAAGGAAAACAAAAACCAAACAACTAATGGGAGGGAAAAAGAGAGGAAAAACATACACACACACACACACATATACACTCACCTAAAGGATTATTAGGAACACCTGTTCAATTTCTCATTAATGCAATTATCTAATCAACCAATCACATGGCAGTTGCTTCAATGCATTTAGGGGTGTGGTCCTGGTCAAGACAATCTCCTGAACTCCAAACTGAATGTCAGAATGGGAAAGAAAGGTGATTTAAGCAATTTTGAGCGTGGCATGGTTGTTGGTGCCAGGCGGGCGGTCTGAGTATTTCACAATCTGCTCAGTTACTGGGATTTTCACGCACAACCATTTCTAGGGTTTACAAAGAATGGTTTGAAAAGGGAAAAACATCCAGTATGCGGCAGTCCTGTGGGCGAAAATGCCTTGTTGATGCTAGAGGTCAGAGGAGAATGGGCCGACTGATTCAAGCTGATAGAAGAGCAACTTTACCTGAAATAACCACTCGTTACAACCGAGGTATGCAGCAAAGCATTTGTGAAGCCACAACACGCACAACCTTGAGGCGGATGGGCTACAACAGCAGAAGACCCCACCGGGTACCACTCATCTCCCCTACAAATAGGAAAAAGAGGCTACAATTTGCAAGAGCTCACCAAAATTGGACTGTTGAAGACTGGAAAAATGTTGCCTGGTCTGATGAGTCTTGATTTCTGTTGAGACATTTAGATGGTAGAGTCAGAATTTGGCATAAACAGAATGAGAACATGGATCCATCATGCCTTGTTACCAATGTGCAGGCTGGTGGTGGTGGTGTAATGGTGTGGGGGATGTTTTCTTGGCACACTTTAGGCCCCTTAGTGCCAATTGGGCATTGTTTAAATGCCATGGCCTACCTGAGCATTGTTTCTGACCATGTCCATCCCTTTATGGCCACCATGTACCCATCCTCTGATGGCTACTTCCAGCAGGATAATGCACCATGTCACAAATCTCGAATCATTTCAAATTGGTTTCTTGAACATGACAATGAGTTCACTGTACTAAAATGGCCCCCACAGTCACCAGATCTCAACCCAATAGAGCATCTTTGGGATGTGGTGGAACAGGAGCTTCGTGCCCTGGATGTGCATCCCACAAATCTCCATCAACTGCAAGATGCTATCCTATCAATATGGGCCAACATTTCTAAAGAATGCTTTCAGCACCTTGTTGAATCAATGCCACGTAGAATTAAGGCAATTCTGAAGGCTGAAAGGGGTCAAACACAGTATTAGTATGGTGTTCCTAATAATCCTTTAGGTGAGTGTGTATATATATATATATATATATATATATATATATATATATATATATGTTAAAAATCACACACATTGACAGTTACCCCTCTCTCTCTCCACTATTCCACCCGAGAACCCTTCAAGAACTCACAAAAAACCCAGATTCCCCTCCTCTAAGGCTGCCACTCTCCCCATCTCCGAGCACCACTCCTGAAACAGGGGAGCTCCAACTGACTTCCACTCTCACAAAATTACCTGTCTGGTGACCATAACACATTTTAGGACCCCAATCCTCCACATGTTTATTCTCCACATTGATTTCTGCCCCATCTCCCAAAAAACAGAGTCTGGGGCAAAACGAAACCCGAGTGCCCAAGACATCACATACAAAATTCTGAATTCTCAACCAAAACCCTTGGATCTTAACGCACCCCCAAAAAACATGGGTTGTATATTCATCCTCCGATTGGTATCGCCAGCAGGTAGGTGTGTCATTAAGACCAAGCCTATATAGTCTAGAGGGGGTCCAATAGAATCTATGTAAAATCATGAACTTTATAAGGCGAACCCTTGCATCTCTAGATACAGACTTGACATTTTTTTTAATCCTAGCCCACACTCCCTCCTCCAATACCAAGTTTAAATCTTTCTCCCATAATCTCTTCAGAGAAGTTGAAGCTCCATCCCCCAGACTCTGAATTAGCAGGGAGTAATACACTGATGCCTCATAACCTTGTCCAAAAGCAGTAATCACCTCTTCCAAAGCATCTGCCGCTTTAGGGGGTGTGAACTACTCCCAAAAACAGTACAGAGCATGTGGCGCAGCTGTAAATACCTATAAAACTGAGATCTGGGGATCCCAAAATGATGACACAAATTCTCAAAAGATCTGAACACTCCACTCTCATACAGTGTAGTAACCCCCCTTACAATCCACTCTGACCAACAGAAAGGGGACTTGTTGATGCATAATTTGGGGTTCAGCCATATGCTTGAGGCAACATTGAAATAAATGTCTGAATTAAATACTCTGGCCACTTTTGTCCAAATCAAAATAACAGGGTGTGACTTAACTTCTCCTGTTAGTTTGATAGAAAGCAAAATGGGGGAAAGGACTTCCTGTTCAATAGAAAACCAGGGAGGGGCTCTATCTGGTAGAAGCGACCAATGAGCCAAATGCCTGAGACCGAACGCATAATAATAAAACAAAATCTTGGGTAGGCCTAGCTCACCTTTGTCAATCGGCCTATGTGATTTGTTGTCTGGGACGTGTACTATTCCAATTGAAGGACTTCGCTATGCTATCAAATTGCTTGAAATAAGAGAGGGGGATATCTATAGGGATTGACTGTAGCAGGTAGTTGAATTTTGGAATACAGGTCAATTTAATAACATTAACCTGCCCAATCATCGATAAATGTAATGAAGCCCACCTTTCCACATCACTCAAACCTTTTTATTAAAGGGTCCAAATTAACACATTTGCTGGGAATAAAATACAAAAATACTTAATGCCCTGTTTGGGGCACTGGAAGGCACCCGGCTGGAAGGCCGTTAATTGGCAGTACGCTGTCAGAGCCAAGGCTTTGGAATTAGACCAACTGACTTTGTATCCTGCAACTTGGAAAAGGAATTAATAAATCTGTGGAGCCAAGACATAAATTTAGTAGGGTCAGAGACGATAATACAATATCATCTGCGTAAAGCAGAAGCTTATGCGCCCTACCTCCCGCCACCTCACCTGGAAAATCATCCTTCTTTCTTATCGCTGCTGCTAATGGTTCCAGGGCAAGACGGAACAATAATGAGGTAAAACGCTGCTAGAGGGTGTCTATAAAGTAACTTAATCCCACCAATAAATGTACTCCTGAACCCATACATTTCCAAAATCTTAAAAAGATAATCCCATTCTACCATATCAAATGCCTTTTTGGCATCAAGTGAGATGGCAGCGACTGGAAACTGATCATTTGCTACTGACCACATGATATTGATGATAAGCCTAATGTTATCAGAAGAGCTAAGGCCCCGAATAAACCCCACCTGATCTATATGTATAAGAGATGTCATAACTTTTCGTAATCGGTTAGCCAAAATTTTTGACAAAGTTTTTGACATCTAGCTGGATCAGGGAAATTGGACGTTGACTCTTACACTCGCTTGGATCTTTGTCCTTTTTAATAATCAGACTGATCTGGGCTTGTGTCATGGTTGGGGGAAGCTTTCCATTTAATAATTCCGTATAAACGTTTTATAAACTAAAAAGTGGAGCCAATTCTGTAGCATAAGATCTAAAAAATTCAGTGGCAAAGCCATCTGGCCCCTGTAGGCAGGGCCTTAATTACCTCATTAAGCTCCTCCAAGGATATCTCAGAATTAAGAGAATGTTTTTGTTCAGTCGTCAAATTAGGGAGCTTTAATGGTTCCACAAAGTTTCTAATATCTTCTGGATATTATCTGGAGATCTGGAACTATAAAGATCAAGATATAATTATTTAAAAGCATTATTAATATCAATGGCCAAGGTAAATATTTTACCACCAGCATATTTCACTGAGGGATTGGTAGAAAAAGACTCTCTCTCTTTTTTTTATATATCTAGACTCAAAGTATGACTGTCTTGCCCTGAATAACCAAAACACCACCTTCCGCAACAAAATAGTATTATATCTGTATTTCAATCAGGTCAATTCTCTGAGGCCATCAGATGACATTCCTCTCTTCAGCTCTGCCTCAGCACTTTTAATATTTCCTTCCAACTCCAGCGAGAACTTTGCCGTTGGATTGTTTAAGCCCGGTGTTTCTATACAAAATTACATAACAGAAAATACTTTGTAACTCAAACTCCAGACAATAGAAGGCATAATCACAAAGAACAAGCAGATTCATCCACAACTGTACCGAAGGTATGGTTCTCCATAAAACAAACTCCAGCCACTAGGTGGAACTATGACAAAACAAGCGTCCCAGTTCCTCAGATGGCCAAGTGTATATTTAATGAGTCAAGTTGACTCAAAAGGCCACATAAGAAACACACCATGATTTCTTCAGTCCATAAACTCTATAAAAGTCATCACTTGTTGCAAGCATGTAGATATTTTGCGGTTATCCTTATCAATGGTCGGGAGCTTCAGTGTAAAAGTGATCTTCCGTCAATACAACATTTCTTGAAGAAGTGTCACGCCACAAAACAAACTTCAACCGCTGGGCGGAACCATCACAAAAAGAAACAGCGCCCAGCTTCCTCAGACAGCCAGATTAAGTACAGTGAGTAAATCCACTCAAATGAGAAACACCAAATGGCTTACTCACTCCAATGTTTTTATAAAGGACAGTGCTTGTTTAGGGCATAAAAATACTTTGCGGCCATCCTTAGTATTTATTCTCAGTTTTGCCAGAAACAAGTGCAAAAGTGTTCTTTAATTCGCTAAATTTCCAGCTTATGGCCTGTTATGTCAAGCAGACTCGGGAGGAGCTCGTCTAGGAATTTCACCATATTTCTGCCCTCCTCATGCTCAGGAATTTCAACAATTTGAATATTATTCCTGAGGCTACTATTCTCAAGATCTTCAAGTTTTTCCAAGAACGTGTTCCAAATCAACTTTGGTCACCAGTGGATTATCAGATAATTCCCTCTCCGATGACTCCAGATAATCGATCCGCTTCTCAACATCTGCCACTCTTGTAATCAACTCTTACAAAAATGTTGTTTCCATTGCCATAATCGATCGACATATTAGAGCGAGATCTTCTAAGTCAGCAACAACTTTCATCAGCATCACAAACATGTTGGACAGTTGATGCTGAATTTCCCCAGCCGTGCCATCCAAATCGATTCCTCAGTCCCCAGGCCCATCAGAGGTTTCAGCTCGAGCACATAAGTGTCTTTTAATATCTCCAGAGACTGAGAATTTTGAATTTTTTGACATATTGACTTCAAAGAGCAAATATGTAGCAGAGTGTCTCAAATCTCACCGGATTATAACACAAAAATAATTAAAAACTAGCAAATTGCGCAGAGCTCGTTGCTCACAAGCGCCTTGCATGGCGCCATGTGACTCCTTTCAGACTTATACTGTGTTAAAGAACTTAACGGGCACCTCCGTGAACAGCACTGCTCAGGCTTCATGCCACTTGAGCTCTATCACAAATTAATATGAATGCAAGGGAAACAAAAGATTAACTATTTAATTCAAGCATCATTCCAATGCTCCCCAGCATTTCAATCTGTCTCTCCCGCACAGGAGAATCCTGTCAGCCTCATTACCTGGCCGCACAACTTGTTTAGGATGTGCTCCATTCAGCAATTCCATTTCTTCCAACATGACAATCATGATTGTTCTCCCTTCAAAGCACCCTTCGGAGTGTGATTTATTCCATTCGGAACACAGGTGTATTATGGAACAAGCGAACTCCCTCCAAACGGCCGCTACTTCACTACATATTCCCGGCTATACGCAGCCTCTGTCCAAACAGACACAAGCCGTATTTTGCTCCGCAATAGGCGGATCGCGCCCCATGTCCAACTCATTCATAATCATTCCGCAAACGTGTCTTGCCTCCACACAGCATTTGAGCTCACCTTGCCATGCATCCCACATAACCATGAAGTAAGCATTTCTACAAACCTCTACTCATCTCTAGACCATAAAATGACTTTCCCTTCTCCTGCCCAGGACAAATGCTTCACGCAGGTAAAAATGTATACGTACGGCCGGTGACAACCATTCGAGAGAGAGAGAGAGAATTACAGGCAGCTGCTCTGTGGCTTTATGTTTGTGTGTTTTTGGTTCAGTTTATTATTAAACTATTAGTTATGTTGCTAAGCTGGTTCTCGACTCCTCCTTTCCATTGAACTGCTTTACAATGACTTTTAAATCATTTAAACAATTTGTCACAATCTCATGCTCCACCCAAGTTTAAAGTAACAGGTTTAAACTGACGTAAGATGATTCGGCTTTGCACTTTGCTTCATACTCAAAATATTTCAGTTTCTCTGTAGAATTAATTACAAGTCATTTTATTTACCACACTACTGTAAATGGTGCTCTTATAGTATCTATTAAATCCAACTCACAGGCACAAACTCCAATGATTCCATACATCCTTGTCCAAACGAGTCACCCCGTGCCAATAATACAGAGTTATAAAGTCTACAGCTGGAAAACAATCAACAAAGCTCCAAACTATATGCAAATTTATGATAATAAACATAATCTGGCCACTCAGTTTCATGTGCCTTCACAATTTAAACCAACTTTAAATGACGTTGTTCATATGCACAACAAGTATGTTTCCTGATATTGCTTCTCATATGTTCCCGACATTTAATCTAGTAAACAATTATGTTCAGGTGTCTGCAGGTGCTACGTTTACCATATAACCATGTTTTCTATTTGCTCAACACATCCCTAAGCAGCACAAATTTGTTGTCCAGGTGCCGAAACTGCTGCGTCTTTTGGGCCATGCAACAAACTCCTACTACGCTGCAAAAAGCACAACGTGCTGCCCAAGCGTCGCAATTGCGGCGTCTTTCGGGCCATGTGATAAACTCCCACTACATAGCAAACAGTGCATCCGCTGTCCAAGCACTGCAACTGTGGTGTCTTTCAGGCAATGCGTCATTCACATGACACAACTGCGGCACGTCTTTGGCTCCGTATCCCATAGTATGCCATTCATTCCAAATGAACCATTACCCACCTGGTGATCGACAACAATCAGGCCAATTCAGGTCTTCCCTAAACAGTTCAAACAAGCTGCATCTCTGTATCAATTTAATTAGAATGTAGCCCTCTATATGCCCTCCTGTCAAATGCCGTGCTCTATGACCCAACCCTTTCGTATTGCGGAGTTCTCACACATACGCACCTTAAACTTTTCACACAAAAAGCAGGCTCATCCTTTTCTCAATTTTTATCTCCTCTCCATGTCCCCCTTCGCCTCACTCCTCAATCAATCCAAAATTCTCAATCCAGCATCCATTCTTTTATAAATTCATTTTCTGCAAAACCTCCTCCACAAGAAGCCACCCCAGATCTCACTTCTAGTTAAAGGTATCCACAGATCCTTACCCACCAGAACAGATACCAGGCTTCCCCTCACTATTGATCTGCTAATCCGATGCTTAAATACTCTCTGCCAGGGCTCCATTTCTCCAAAGACCTCAAAAACACTAGATGCAATGTTCATCCTCTCCTTCTTCAACTCACTACAATGGCTAAATTCAACCCAAGAATCCATCCCACCATTTCGGACCTCCATATCATAGACAATGAGACAATCTTAAGATACTTTATCAAACAAAGCAAAACAGATCAAACCAAAAAGGTCATTACATTTTAATTTTCAATATGCCAACTCCTATACAGCCATTTCAATCATTAGCACCCTATCTCCATTATAGAGGGTCCCTAACCTAACAAAAAGCTTCCCGATTCTGGTTCCAAAAACAACTCAAATCTGTCCTGCTCAATTCCGGCATCTCAAAAAGACTATACTCAAGCCATTCCTTTCGCATCGTTGCCACAACCACAGCAGCCCACAAAGGCCTGCCCGAGCACCAAATATGATTACTGGGCTGCTGGTCATCCGACGCATATCTCAGCTAAATCTGCACCAACCGTCTCCATATCAGGAAAGCATAGCAAGCCCTAATTAACTAATCACAATGTTCACAATCGGTGTCAGGGGATGCTTGCTTCATCCTAGTCTTTTCAATAGGCTGGCCCCATCATTCAGACGCTGTGGGGGCCCTCTCAGCCAGTTCGGCTTGGGCGTGGCAGACTCCTCCAATGCAGTCCATCAAGGGCTCTCCCGTTCAAACCACAGCGATGGTTCTTTCTTCCGAATGCTGTGAGCTATTCATGTTTATTTGTATCATGGGCTCTCCCTTTCAAAGCTCGGTAGGACTCTCCCGGTAGAATGCAGCGAGTGTCCCCGTTCGATTGCAGGTTGGGCTTGCCTGCTCATGCAGCCACTGAGCCCCTTCCCTCATTGAACCCACCAAGCCTGGAGGGAGACTTAAGGTCTGTCCAGGCAGCTAGGATTCATGCCTCCGTCCGGGGCGACCCTGCCCTACCGCGATCCCTCCAGCACTTTTCAGCTCTCCTAAAGCTAATTACCATGCGTCTGCAACTGCCACTGTCTCTTCAGTGCTTCAGCATATTTTCATTCTCCATCTCTATCTAGTCTACACCTCTCAGTATCCTCAAGGCAGGATTACATTTAATTGCAGTCTACTGAAATGGAGTTTCATTTAACAAGGTTCGGGAGGAGCAAGTCGTTTAATCTGACCAATCACACTGCCAGAGTAAGAGTATATATACAGCTGCTTACATCTAACATCGAGTCTTCTGGCATCCCTCCTGTCTATCCATCAATAACTAAGTCCGAGGGGGTATACGAGATCGGGTCAAGTCTCAAACCTCGAGCCCCTTTCACCCAGGACAGTGAGCCACACGTTTACACTATCCTCAACTACTACTGAATTCAGTATGGATTACCTTATACAGCTCAATCAGCTGGATTTGGCACAGGAAGTCATGCCCGTAAATGGTGTCTACTTTCCTTGACTCATGCATACACTGCCAATTCATGCACTGCAATCTGTAATTCTAAAGTTTGCAAGACAAGACTGCCCAACTCAAAATAGTCATAGAATGCAGATTACACATTATATAAGATTTAAAAGCATGACAAGCACATTTTAAATCCTTTAATTCAATCAGACTGGAGAAGATTGATTTACAATTGAGCAGAGCATGAGCTGACTTTACTATTGATGTGATGTTAAACTGTATGGTATGTGTGCCACAAATAGAGTTTGCTGTACAGGCTGAACAAATGTTTAAAATAATCTGTGTGGCACATGCTTCGTACAAAGGAAAATTAGATGTATACAATGTTTTTACAGGAGTCAGTAGCTCAGAATATAATTTAAGTAAGAATAGGCCTTAGAAGGTTAGTAGCCAATGTAATTAAGTAGGAAATGACTGTTATTAAGACTTTTGTTTTAGGTTAAATAAGGCAATGAGTTTAAAAGGTGTTCATTTCAATGGGTGTCTTAAATGTAAAATCAGAGACACCCATTCAAAACAGTTATACTCATAGTTATATTTTGTAGGGCCACTGTTGTGTTTTTTTGTAAAGGAATAGTTCCACCCAAAATTAATCTTCTGTCATTATTTTGCTACTTTCATGCATTTTTTTTTATCTGTATGTTTATTTTTTCCATGGAACAAAAAAGGAGAATCTTTACAGAGCTCTTTTCCATACAATATATAAGTAGTCCATATAACTCTTTGGTTTGCTTTGGATTGATTTGTTTACAGTCAATCAACTCACTGACTCAATGATCCAGTCACAGCGTTTCTCGAGTTAGCTCATTAGAGGGGAAAATAATCACAGAATAGTGACTTCAATTTTGGTCTGTCCTCACAAAGCTATCAAATGGCTTCAGAAGACTTGTCATATAGTGCAGGTGTCATATGGACTACATTAATGGTGCTTTTAAAAAAAAAACAATTAGAGCTTAAAGAAACAGTCTTGGTTCAATAGAAGTTAAGCTCAATCGAGAGCATTTGTGGCATTATGTTGATTACCACAAAAAAATTATTATGTCCCTGGTCCAAGAAGTGTGTCCCATATGATCAGTGCCTTATGGCACTTAATCGAATGAGCTATCATTCATTTTGCGATAGGCCTATGTAACTTCTGATACCACAACAAAACACAGTTTGTTCATCAAAGGTGAATGGCAGAAGTAAATAATTTAAATTACAATTTTTAATGCTTTGACACTTGTTTCACTCCACTTTACACCCTCCACTACAGTCTAAGTGTGCGTTTGTGTGTGTGTTTTGGTGTTTATATGTATGCAGTCTCTTCATTATCAGTCTCTCTCTTATCTGCCCTCTCTCCCCTCTCAATGTAGGTAGTACGGCTCTCATGTTGGACATTAATGAGAGACTCCGTGTACTACACTATCTCAGTGGCCACTCTGATCGTGGTGAGTAGGACTTTAAGTGGCTTTTCATGCTCCCATGATGCCTATGGGCCTCGTCACACAGCAGGATAGGAGAAGCGGTTGACTCTCCCGGTGGGCCCATGGCTTGCAGCACATGCCCTTATATTTTCTCCCACTCTGTATGTGTTCCCATCACAGAGAAACAACAAACACAGAGAAATAGTACACAGGACATGGAGTAACTGAGATGTTATCTGAGCAGCATTCATGTTGTAACACTGTATATGATCTTATATATTACAGTCTCATAAACTAAATGAGCCTGTCTCCACAGTCTATTTTTAAAAATGGAGAGTCGTTTTATTAATAATAGCAAAGAAGTGCAGTCAGATTTTGTGTCGTCTTGAAAGGCGAGGCCTTAATTTTATTCTGTACGCCGCCTGCGATTTTACAGAGAAAAAGGCTTGCTGGAACATAATTTTTATTAGATCATCTTCAAATTTGAAACATAACTTCTTTAGACTTGTGGCTTTGAGAACATTGTATTTCTGGGTTGTCTTGGTACTTTTATTATTGTTTTTTTGATTATAAAAACATGTTCAGCACAAAATATTTCCTTTACTATAAACTTCATCTTCTCTAACTTAAGAAAATAACAACATATATTTATTCTGACTTGGGAAATTAAGCCCAAAGTGTCTTCTTACAAAAGATACCACAACTGTAACCATACTACAAAGGGTCCCGTAAATACAACCATTTAAGTTCAGGTATCTCATTTTCATGGTTTGTGCTCAAAAAGGGGGTGTGTATCAACAGGTTAAACAAGTTTTGTTTGTGAAGTATGTAAAGGTCTCTTTTTTGGGGGTGATCATCTCTCCCAAATACAACCATTAAAGTATATACATGAGTATATACACTGATGAGCCAAAATATTAAGACCACTCACAGGTGAAGCGAATAAAGTTGATCATCTCCTAACAATTATCAAGTGGTTTGGATCAATCACCACATGTGAGAGGAGGAAATTTCAGCTTGTCATCAGAACAGCTGAAAAAATCATTGGCTGTAGTCTGCCCCCTATCCAAGATCTGCACGACACCCGTTGCAAAAAGAGAGCAATCAAAATAATTGACAACCCTTCACATCCTGCTCACTGTACCTTACAGCCTCTTCCATCAGGAATCAGATACAGAATCATTCAAATTAAAACAATGAGACATATGAACAGTTACATCCCTAGAGTATTTGCTGAACTCCTAAGAACACTATTGCTCTGCACTGTTTTTTTATGAACACACATCCTTACTGATGTAATTGTTTAACTGTCATATACTGTTGCACATCTCTGTTACCTCTAATTCTCATTCTTTATTTGCATATAATAGTAGTTATTGTGTTGTACTTTTTGTATTTCTTTTTTTTCCCCTTGTTTGTTTTGTATTTAAATTGTATGTACTTTAGCAACTGTCAAATTCACAAGTCAAATTCCTTGTAAGTGTAATCTTACCTGGCCAAAATAAATATTCTGTTTCTGACAAGGTTACATGTCAAGGTCTGGGTAGATTAGATGGTAAGTGAACAATCAGTCCTCGTAGTCAACATGCTGAATGCAGGAGAAATGGGCAGGTGTAAGAATCTGAGCGACTTTGACAAGGGTCAAATTGTTATGGCCAGACAACTGGGTCAGAGTATCTCTGATTTGTCAAGGCTTGTGGGGTGCTCCGAGTCAGCAGTGGTGAGTACCTACCACTTGAGGAGGGACAAACCACAAATCAGCGACAGGGTGTTGGGCGCCCAAGGCTCATCCATACATGAGGACAACGATGGCTATCCTATCTGGTCCGAACCAACAGAAGGTCTACTGTTGTAAAAGTCACAGAAAATGTTAATGATGTTTACGGGAGAAATGCGTCACAATATAGTGCATTTCAACCCTGCTGCGTATGGGGCTGCGTAGCCGCAGACCGGTCAGAGTGCCCATGATGACCCTTGTCCACTGCCGAAAGCCCCTACAATGGACACGTGAGTGTTGGAACTGGATGTTGGATTAGTGGAAGAAGGTCGCCTGGTCCAATGAGTCTTTTTCTTTTACATCACGTGGACGACCGTTTATGTGTACGCCGTTTACCTGGGAATGTGATGGTAACAAGATGCACTGTGGGAAGATGACAAGCCGGTGGAGGGATTGTGATACTCTGGGCAATGTTCTGCTGGGAAACCCTGGGTCCAGCCATTATGTGGACATCAATTTGACATGTGCCACTTACCTAAACATCATCGCAGCCCAGGTACACCCCTTCATGGCAATGGTGTTCCCTGATGGGAGTGGCCTCTTTCAGCAGGATAATGTGCCCTGCCACTCTGCACACATTGTTCAGGAATGGTTTGAGGAACAAGATGAAGAGTTGAAGGTGTTGCCCTGGCCTCCATATTCCCCAGATCTCAATCTGATTGAACATCTGTGTGATGTGCTGGACCAACAAGTCCAATCCACAGCAGCTCCACCTTGCATTTTACAGGACTTGAAGGATCTGAATAGAATAGAATGAATAGAAAACTTTATTGTCATTGCCACATGTACAACGAAAAGATTTTAAAGTGCTAACCAGCCAGTGCATCATTCCTAATATAATTTTTAAAAAACAGTAAATAAATAGTATCTAAAAGAAGAATAAAACAGCCTGAACAGGCATTCATATACACATACACAGTCATACTTATTGTACCAATCCTGCAATCAGTTCAGTTCACTTTAGCAGCGTTAATTACAGTTATTGCAGATGGGTTTTTGAGTCTATTAGTTTTTGCCCTGATGGATCTGTACCGTCTGCCTGACGGTAACAGTTTGAACAGGTGGTGGCCTGGGTGAGAGGTGTCATTTAAAATGTTATGTATATTTTTAAAGCAGCGGGAACTGTATAGTTCTACCAGTGTGAGGAGAGGGCTGCCAGTGATTTTCTGTGCGGTGTTGATGACCCTCTGGAGCGCTTTCCTGTGAGAGACTGTGCAGCTGGTGTACCACACGCACATGCAGTATGTCAGCAAGCTCTCTATGGAGGCTTGATAGAAGGACACCAGCAACCTCTGTGTGATGTTGTTCCTCCTGAATACTCTCAGGAAATAAAGTCTCTGCTGGGCCTTTTTTATTAGCTCAGAGGTATTCTTGCTCCAGGTTAAACCCTCCTCAATGTGGACTCCCAGGAAGCTGAAGTCTGCCACCCGCTCCACACAGTCCCCGTTGATAATAAGTGGTTGAATGATTGTTTTCTTTTTCCTGTAATCTATAATGAGCTGCTGCTAATGTCTTGGTGCCAGATACCAGAAGACACCTTCAGTGGTCTTGTAGAGTCCATGCCTCAGCGGGTTGATGCTGTTTTGGTGGCCCGAAGAGGACCTACAGCATAATAAGCATAATGTTTTGGCTCATCAGTATATATGTTTTTGACAACATTTATGTTTATTCCACAAAACATGATTTTACCTTTACAAAGCCCAGACCTGAGGCATATTGAACACCTTTGCAAATAATTGTATTGCTGTCTGGGAGCCAGGTACAAGGTGCTCAACTTTAAAAAGCTATGATTCAGTAAAGCATCATGGATATGTAATAATATCTCACATACAAAATTCTCAGGGCCAATAAGCAATAAGTAATATAAGCTTGCCCTCTGGTGGTGAGATGGATGCAGTAGAGTTGTTTCAGTTCAGAAATGTGGTTTATTAAATTTTTTCTTCTTTCAAGTTCATCTATGACGAGAAGGTGACATGGTAAGATTACAGCAGTTGTTACACCTTAATACCCTCTTAATTTGTCACAATACTGTCATTTCAGTTGATTCTGTTGTTTATTGGGTCATCTCGGTTTCTTTATTTCTTCTTTAGGTGGGAATCGCTCATCTTAGTACTGATGTACCTAGTTTACATTTTAATTATGAAGTAAGTGCTGCATTATTCTGTCTGTTGCCATGGAAAGTGTTCACTATAACATGTATTTATTGTTTTAAATTCAGATCTTCTCTGCATCAGTAAATCACAGCCCTGCTGATTTTATGAACTCTCTTTCCTTTGGGTTAATCAGTTTTAACTCGCGGGTGGTTCATTACATTGAGCGGCGGAAAAAGAACTCTGCAAATCTGGGTAACGGCACAGCGAGTAACACAGACATTGACGATGGGTCTGACGCTACTGTCGTGCTGCTTAAGAAAGGTAATGCCTGCGGTCATGTTTAATGCAGAGTTCCCACTGTTATGCAAAATCTTGAATTAAAAGGGATTTTAAAATTGTGATTTTTCAGGTATGGAATGTCTTTGGGATCATTAAAGAAATGTTGAAAAATCATGTCAATTTCTATAGACAATATAATTGTTTGTAGTTTTCTGTCCAACTCTAAAATGTTTCATTGTTCTTTGTGGGTGCAATTATAATCCCTAGAAAATATTTTGGTAACACTTTACAATAAGGTTGCATTCATTAACCTCCTGAGACCCGAGCGTGACTGCTGTGTGCTGTGTTTTAAATAATACCAAGCTATAGAAAGTCAACTTGTTTATTGTGTTTCCAGGAGTGTTGGTGATTCATGTTTTTGAGACGTTTCATATATTGTATCAGAATTATACTAATTTCTGATGTAAAGTAAACGCCATCATCATCCAATCACTGCTAGCCATGTTAAAATTTAATTTTGATTAAATTACTGATTACCATTGTCCCATGTCTGCTAAACATGCTGAGTGGTCCAAACATTATCTGCAGCCTGAAACTGAACTTTTGGTTCGATTTTAGGAGTGAATGTTCTTTGCTGCAAAGATAGATATGAGATGCTCCCTTGCTCCCTATTTAGTGTGCAACTTGTGTGCTGTCTGTCGTCATTGGTCAGAACAGTTCAAAATGCACCTTATTTTCATCCCAACTCCACATAAAGCCTCTGAAAGCAACATTTTTCAGTTTTTAGATGAACTAATTGATTCTTAATGTGATAATACACAGTAATTATAGGATTTCTAAGGAAAAAGGCACTAAAGTACACCTTAGTGTACATTATGTTTAGCAGTGTTGTGTTTCACAATAAATCACTCAAATTTAAGAAATGGCATATAAAATGAAATTGGAGAATCTAATCTTTTGACTCAAACATTAAAAATGTAATTAGGCGTCTTACCAGATGTAGTTTTGTTGGTGTTTCTCCAAAAGACAAACTCTGCTGCTGTCAGCACCATGTTGTTTGGTCACATGACTCCATGCATCTAAAGTTTAACCCTTCTCCTGCACTGAGATCAGTCTGTTTAAATTAATTGAAATTATGCGCTGCATAGAGCAAAGCCAAAATACAACATTAACGCATGTGGACACAGGGTCGCACATGGTTCAAGTTTAACTACATTAATAAAACAGAGTACCTGCAGATTCTTAAAAAGTCTTAAAATGTCTTATATTCAGTTTTCCAAAATGTAAGGTCATAAAAAGTCTTAAATATCTTAAATGTTGCAACAAAAGTCTTAATTTTTATTTAAAGAGGTCTTACATTTGGGGGTGGAAAGACACCTAATGTGATTATCAGTCTTCAAAAGAATATGATTAAATTTAATAAATGCATACGCTGCATCCTTCAATGTTGTATTTTCTCCAAGCACGTGGGGGCTTGTGAGTGTTTTTAGCTGTTGCAGAGCAGTTCACAATCATTAAGCCATATCTGAAATGTATGACAAGTGATCACTAATGATCACTTGTTGATGACGATGATGATGTAGTGTAGATGAAATATGGCAATATTTACTTTTAATTGTTTATGTTGTAATATGTTGTAGATTATTGTATGAGTGCATATTTTATATCCCTTATTTGTTTGAATGAGCAGCTAGAAGCATTGAAGCGCAATCATTTCATAATAAGTGTCCCCTGTCTATTTTTAAGTTAAGTGCTTTAAAGTTAAAAGTTCCACGCTATGAATCAAATCCGATCAAATTCTTTCAACACATTATCGAATCAACACAATCCATTATAGGTCGACCTCTAGTTTGTATTTTAATGTGATATATAGGATGTGGAAAACATGTATTTTAAACTTGTATATAGCCTACCCTGTTTTACTGATAAGCAATGGTAAGGCCATGTTGAGTAAAAGTCTGTGATACATAATTTATTTTGAGATTGTGTTGGTTTGTATTTGTATGGGAATATGGTATAAATTGAATTTGTTCTGGTCTTGAAAAAGGTCTTAACATGTCTCAGTGCATCTGGAAAGTATTCGCAGCGCTTCACTTTTTCCACATTTTGTTATGTTACAGCCTTATTCCAAAATGGATTAAATTAATAATTTTCCTCAAAATTCTACAAACAATACCCCATAATGACAATGTGAAAGAAGTTTGTTTGAAACCTTTGTTAATTTACCTAAAAAAAATAATAATCAGTTATCAGTTCTAGTTTGTCATTGATTTTAGTTTATTATCTTGTTTAGAGTTATGTTTGTTCATTGGCTTATGTTTCCCCATGTCCATGTATTTAAGCCCTCATGTTTGCCATTGTCTCTTGTCTAGTATTGATGTATGTATATTTAGCCATGTTTAAGACTAGTTCATGTGTTGGAGTTAGGGTTTTCACGATTATAAATGCACTTGGGTTCTTCAATTCACGTCATCGTCTTTGTCATTGCCAGCTACAAGCGTTACAGAATACTAGACCACCTATTATGGACCCAGCAATTCGGATCTTGCATTTTTGCCAAGGGAATCAACCCCTGGAGTATTACGTGGAGGATTTTTTGTGCTCTGGCATGGCAGGTGAACTTCGATGAGGTTGCCTCAAAGACATTTTTTGTTTTGGACTAATTGAGCCAACCTCTTCCTTAATGCCTAGTTGTCGCAGTCCCCTCAACATGGCTCAATATATTTACCTCGCCCTACAGATCACTGGTTCCATGTTCACTGTGGGGGAGGCGGACTCCGAGCCAGGCCCCAGACTTCTCCATGCCTTGTCACAGCCGGGCCTCAGCCTGCTCCATGCCATGTCACAGCCGATCCTCAGTCTGCTCCATGCCATGTCACAGCTGAACCTCAGTCTGCTCCATGCCTTGTCACAGCCGGGCCTCAGCCTGCTCCATGCCATGTCACAGCCGATTCTCAGTCTGCTCCATGCCACGTCACAGCTGAACCTCAGTCTGCTCCATGCCACGTCACATTCAGGCCCCAGACTTCTCCATGCCATGTCACAGCCGAACCCCAGTCTGCTCCATGCCAGTAAATCACATTTACCTCACCCTACAAATCACTGGTTCCATGTTCATTGTGGGGGAGGCGGACGCCGAGCCAGAGTTTCATGTCATGGCCGCCACCGAGCCAGAGTTTCACATCATGGCCACGTCGCAGCCAAGCCAGAGTCAGCTCCAGGCCACGTCGCAGCCAAGCCAGAGCCTGCTCCATGCCACGTCGCAGCCAAGCCAGAGCCTGCTCCATGCCACGTCGCAGCCAAGCCAGAGCCTGCTCCATGCCACGTCGCAGTCACGCCTCAGCCTGCTCCATGCCACGTCGCAGCCACGCCTCAGCCTGCTCCATGCCACGTCGCAGCCACGCCTCAGCCTGCTCCATGCCACGTCGCAGCCACGCCTCAGCCATGCCTCAGCCTGCTCCATGCCACGTCACAGCCACGCCTCAGCCTGCTCCATGCCACGTCACAGCCAGGCCCCAGACTTCTCCATGCCTTGTCACAGCCGGGCCTCAGCCTGCTCCATGCCATGTCACAGCCGATCCTCAGTCTGCTCTATGCCATGTCACAGCTGAACCTCAGTCTGCTCCATGCCATGTCACATTCAGGCCCCAGACTTCTCCATGCCATGTCACAGCCGAACCCCAGTCTGCTCCATGCCATGTCACAGTCAGGCCCCAGATGTCGCCATGTCACAGCCGAACCACAGTCTGCTCCATGCCATGTAACAGCCGATCCTCAGAGTGCTCCATGCCATGTCTTAGGTCCACGGTCCAGGCCTGACTCCACTCCACGGTCCAGGCCCACCTCCGCTCCATGGTCCAGGCTTGCCTCCGCTCCACGGTCCAGGCCCCCTATTCCTCCTTGGTCCTCAGCCCCATCGGCTCTGTCCCTCGAGCCTCTCATGGCTCCCTACAGATCTCTGGACTTTAGTCATGTTTTATGTGTGGTTTTTTTTCATGTGTTGGGGTGTCGGGAGCCGCCCCTTAGAGGGGGATATGTCATGTTTATTCTGTTGGTTCCTGTTTTTCATGTCTCTTATTTTGAAAAGTTCATGTCATGTTTTTTTCCTGTTTCCTTGTCATGTGATCTACCTGTTTCTCTCCATGTTCATGTGTCTTGTTTTCATTGGTTCATTGTTTGATTACTTTATCAGTTCTAGTTTGTCATTGGTTTTAGTTTATTATCTTGTTTAGAGTTCTGTTTGTTCATTGGCTTATGTTTCCCCATGTCCATGTATTGAAGCCCTCATGTTTGCCATTGTCTTTTGTCTAGTATTGATGTGTTTATGTCTAGCCATGTTTAAGTCTAGTCATGTTTATGTTTAGTTCATGTGATGAGTTACAAACCAAGCCATGAAGTCCAAGGAATTGTCTGTAGACCACCGAGACAGGATTGTATCAAGGCACAGATCTGGGGAAGGGTACAGAAACATTTCTGCAGCATTGAAGTTCCAAATGAGCACAGTCCATCATCCGTAAATGGAAGAAGTTTGGAACCACCAGGACTTTTCCTAGAGCTGGCCGACCGGCCAAACTGAGCGATCGGGGGAGAAGGGCCTTAGTCAGGGAGGTGACCAAGAACCCGATGGTCACTCTGACAGAGCTCCAGCATTTCTCTGTGGAGAGAGGAGAACCTTCCAGAAGAACAACCATCTCTGCAGCACTCCACCAATCATGTCTGTATGGTAGAGTGACCAGACGGAAGCCACTCCTCAGTAAAAGGCACATGACAGCCCGTCTGGAGTTTGCCAAAAGGCACCTGAAGGACTCTAAGACCATGAGAAACAAAATTCTCTGGTCTAATGAAACAAAGATTGAACTCTTGGCCTGAATGGCAAGCATCATGTCTGGAGGAAACAAGGCACCACTCATATCCTGGCCAATACCATCCCTACAGTGAAGCATGGTGGTGGCAGCGTCACACTGTGGGGATGTTTTTCAGTGGCAGGAACTGGGAGATTAGTCAGGATCGAGGGAAAGATGAATGCAGCAATGTACAGAGACATCCTTGATGAAAACCCCCAGAGCACTCTGGACCTCAGACTGGAGTGAAGGTTCATCTTCCAATAGGACAACGACCCTAAGCACACAGCCAAGATAACAAAGGAGTGGCTACGGGACAACTCTGTGAATGTCCTTGAGTGGCCCAGACAGAGCCCATACTTGAACCCAATTGAACATCTCTGAAGAGATCTGAAAATGGCTGTGCACCAATGCTCCCCATCCAACCTGATGGAGCTTGAGAGATCCTGCAAAGAAGAATGGGAGAAACTGCCCAAAAATAGGTGTGCCAAGCTTGTAGCATCATATACAAAAAGACTTGAGGCTGTACTTGGTGCCAAAGGTGCTTCAAACAAAGTATTGAGCAAAGGCTGTGAATACTTATGTACATGTGATTTAAAAAAAAAAAAAAATCGTTTTTATTTTTAATAAATTTGCAAAGATTTCAAACAAACTTCTTTCACCTTGTCATTATGGGGTATTGTTTGTAGAATTTTTAGGAAAATAATGAATTTAATCAATTTTGGAATAAGGCTGTAACATAACAAAATGTGGAAAAAGTGAAGCGCTGTAAATACATTCCGGATGCACTATAAATTTGATTTAAAAAAAATCTACAGGAACCCTGGAAAACAAACTTATATTGAACAATACTCTTACAGCACTTATTAATCTTGGTTAATGTTAATTTCAATTTATACTAATACATTTAAAAAGTTATAAATGTGTAAAAAAAAAAAAAACATTTGTTAAATGCATTATGAACTAACAGGAACAATTGTTTATTTATTTTCATAAATCAACATTTAACAATATAAAAAAAATGCTGTAAAAATATTTTGCTTTTACAAATGTTAACTAATAGAACTTAATGGAAAAGTCAATGAAATGAATTGGTCAATAGGGGTTGGAACATGTGCTTCATGTGCATCATCTCAAAATGTACATTGTTTTTGTGCCATTCTTAGCAAATTTCCACAGGAAATCATCAGTGCTGATGGTGGATGAGCTTCTGTCTGCATACCCTCATCAGCTGACCTTCTCTGAGGCCGGAATGAGAATCATGATCACCAGCCACTTCTCCCCTCGCACACGCCTCTCGATGGCCTCCCGAATGCTCATCACAGAGGTAAATAAAACAAACCTAAGTTTAAAGTACTAAATTAAGTTAACAAAAGCTAAAGTTAAGAAGATTACGTTCACTTAAATGTTTCAGTGTTATTACCACATACAAATGTATTAAGTAAAATTTTTATATAATAATGTACACGTATATTACACTGTAAAGACTTGACGTAGAGAGGGAAAGGAGGACACAGAACTGGGTTCTTCAATTCAAAGGTATGACTTTTAAATGAAACATACTAAAGATCGCTTTTCAGCACAAGTCTCATTAGGTCACAGTTTCACACACAGTCTCTTTTTAGCACTCTCACTCTCTCGTCTCTGGCGTGGTCCCTTTATATCGCTCTCGCCAATGCTTATTGCAATTAGAAACAGTTGTTAGACATTATAAGGCTCAGGTGTGTGCACCCTTACCGCTTTCTCTCTCTCCAGGTGAACTTTCGACTACGCACCCACCACCACATACACTTAAAATACAACACTCACTTTTCTACAATATGTAACGGGGTCCCTGCTCAGTCTGTCTAGCCACCAAGGGGTTCTAAGACTGAAAAACTTTAAGACCTCTGATCTTGGAATTTTGTTTTCAATGATTACAGAGGGGCTTGCATTGTAGCTGCTTTATAGAATGAATTGTTTGTTGTTCTATTTGCATATTCAGATTAATGTTGTTTGTTTGTCTACAGAGGCAGCGCCTGATACATGGTCATTTCAGTAATGGGGACTCAGAGGTGACAGTGAATATCCCAGGGAAGCGTGGGGTGGAGAATGGGCTGGCAGGACCAGACAAAGGCCTGAATGGGCGAAAGGGAGTTCACCATGAGGACGACAGTAGAGGGGCTGAAGCTGGCACTGACACAGAAAATGAGAACAATGACAACGATGAGGAGGAAGAAGAGGAAGATGAGAACAAGGGACCCTTCCATCCATTACGCTGCCCCGGTACATTTATTAGTGATGACTTGTGCATTGCACCAGGGTCTGAAATAACCAAGCAATTAGGGCAAAAAGGCCACTGAATGTGACAAAAATGGCCAGATATGTAAAATGTGAGGGCAGAAAATGCCCTTGGAGTGAATTCCTCTATTTAAAGTTTTTTTAACATTAACGTTTAACATTAACATATTTAATAATCTATTGGCTCATCTTGTAATGGGTTTAGGCGTCAAAATGTTTTTAGAGCAGGTTTGCTCAGACTTCTATGGCATGAGAACTATTTAATTATAATGTTATTACAGTAAGATCTGTTAAATATACTTTGTAAGCTTTGTAGTGTTATGATACCAACATTTCAGTAGACTGTACAAATATCTGTGAAATTGTAGGATTCTCAAAACCAAAACTACAGTTGAAATAAGAAGTTTACATACACTTAGGTTGACATCATTAAATAATTTTTTTTAACCAATCCACAGATTTAATATTATCAAACTACATTTGGCAAGTCATTTAGGACATCTACTTTGTGCGTGACAAGAGTAATTTTTCCAACAATTGTTTACACACAGATTGTTTCACTTTTAATTGACCATATCACAATTCCAGTGGGTCAGAAGTTTACATACACTAAGTTAACTGTGCCTTTAAGCAGCTTGGAAAAATCCAGAAAATTATGTTTAGTCTTTAGACAATTAAACAATTAGCTTCTGATAGGTGGTGTACTGAATTGGAGGTGTACATGTGGATGTATTTTAAGGCCTACCTTCAAACTTAGTGCCTCTTTGCTTGACATCATGGGAAAATCAAAAGAAATTAGCCAAGACCTCTAATTGTGGACCTCCACAAGTCTGGTTCATCCTTGGGAGCAATTTCCATACACCTGAAGGTACCACGTTCATGTGTACAAACAATAGTATAAACACCATGGGATCACGCAGCATACCACTCAGGAACAAGACGCATTCTTTCTCCTAGAGATGAACGTAGTTTGGTGTGAAAAGTGCAAATCAGTCCTAGAACAACAGCAAAATACCTTGTGAAAATGCTGGAGGAAACAGGTAGACAAGTATCTATATCCACAGTAAAACGAGTCCTGACATCAGTCCAATAAAAAAATTTGTGGGCAGAACTGAAACAGCTTGTGCAAGCAAGGAGGCCTAAAAACCTGACTCCATAACACCAGTTCTGTCTGGAGGAATGGGCCAAAATTCCAGCAACTTATTGCGAGAAGCTTGTGGAAGGCTACCCAAAGAATTTGACCCAAGTTAAACAATTTTAAGGTAATGCTACCAAATATTAACAAAGTGTGATTAAACTTCTGACCCACTGGGAATGTGATGAAAGAAATAAAAACTGAAAGAACTATTAACTACTACTATTATTCTGACATTTCACATTCTTAAAATAAAGTAGTGATCCTAACTGAACTAAGATGGAATGTTTTCTACGATTAAATGTCAGAAATAGTAAAAGAAAACTGGGTTTAAATATGTTTGGCTAAGGTATATGTAAACTTATAACTTCAACTGTACTAAATAATTTGTTATTTATGTAAACACTGTATCAAGATCTCAAGTAATTCTTCAGGAAAGAAACAAATTAAGAAAACAGTGCTTAAAGTTCCTAAAAGTAGCATCAGGTATTCAGAAATTTAAAAACAGATTACAGATCTAAGAGTTATTTATATTCATGAGCAATCGATACCTGATTGAACAGTAATATTTATCAGGAAAGCGCTACCTGATTGGTTGGAGAAACTATGACCCAACTCTAACCCTACCCCTAAATCTAACTGTAATGAACCAGGTAGATATCCTCAAAAACCATGAACAAACCTATGTGAGGTAAACTAAAATATGACTACCTTAAATATGGGTCAGTTGCAATGAGGACAAACATAGTTTATGTAACCACAATTTGTTTTTTGAATTGGCTCCCAAGAGCATGAACCTATTCAAATTCAAGAGGCATTGTAGAAACCAAACATGTAATTAAATAATTTCCATAATGTTTAGCCTCATGATAATATTATTACATTTCAATGTGTGATTTTATGATAAACAATTTTGGAACTGTTTTCGGTCACCATATTAATTCCAATGTAAAATCTTGAGTCCTGAAACAAATCCAGTTGAGAAGCACTGTGCTTAAAGACAAATAACTCAAATGTTTGATATTATAATCTTGTGATCTTGCTTAATGAACATAATTGTAAGGGGGTTAAGATGGGCAAGGAGGGGCGAGAACCGGCTTGTCAATATAAATAATAATTTAATGAAAACTTAATGCCCATAATTCTGTCTCTCTCGAACCGTTGTCACCGGCCGCCCTTATCCCTCGCGCGTCCCATCGGGCCGATTGGGGACCGGGCGTGCGACGTTCCAGCCCGGCCCCGCCCCCTCCGCTCCACAATAATAAAATGCAACTAACCATTTAATCATGCATAGTTGGGATAGCAAAATAAATAGGCTTATCAACTTTTAAAAGGGAGGAGAAAATGGTCTTTTGTTGTGGTCAAAGGCTATCTCCAATCAAACTATGCAGTAGAGAATGCATTGGGTCGTTTTTTTTATGTCTAATATTAAATCTGGGCCCTCAAGCGCATCCAGTTAAACAAATGATTCAAATGTTGTAATCTTAGGTGGGTGCTTGGATAAGCTAATGTGGCTGCTGGCCTGGCCACTTAGTCTGCTGTTGTTCTTCACCGTGCCCAACTGTGCTGTGCCTCGCTGGGAGCGCTGGTATATGGTCTCATTCATCAACTCCACCCTCTGGATCGCTTCCTTCTCTTACATCATGGTGTGGATGGTAAGAGTGCCCTGTGGCTTGCCACACAAAAAATAACCTCTAATTCTCATGTGCATGTTTTTTCGTTAATTACGTTTAAGAAATGTTCTGTAGCCAATTGACATTCTCATGACAGGTCACAGTGATTGGTTACACAATGGGCATCCCTGATGTCATCATGGGTATCACTTTCTTGGCTGCTGGCACCAGCGTTCCTGACTGTTTGGCAAGCCTTATTGTGGCACGGCAAGGTAGGACCAGCTTATTTTGAAACAGTGTCTGTTAGATTGAATTCTGAGGCTTGGTCAGGTGTCTTATGACAGGCATGTGGTTGTGTTTTATTGATATCATCACGCTAAAGTGTTTGTAAAATGGAAACGATATGGAAGAAATAAATACCTCTCTACAAACCTCTAGTGCCCTGTACTGTAAGAAACGAGTGAAGAGATCTGGGGACACTTTGTCTGTTGTGAGGATTTGCTATTATCTTTGTTTAAACCTGCTCCCCCAATAAAAAATTAAAGCCTCGTGTAATTTTGGCACCACTAGTGTGTTAACATTGAAAAAGGTACATGTATCAGCTTTAAATCATTAGTACATACTGATGGTCTAAATTCTTCAGCATTCATGATGATTCTCATTTTAAAAATAATTTCAGGGATGGGTGACATGGCAGTGTCCAACTCCATTGGCAGTAATGTGTTTGATATCCTTATTGGGCTTGGTCTGCCCTGGACCCTGCAGACTTTGGCAATAAACTATGGCTCCACAGTAAGTTGAAAATGCCATTATTTTCCCCTTCATGTTTAATAAAACACATTGTAAATGCTCAAACGCATTTACACTGAATCAGTGCTGTTTATTTTCATATTATTTGTAGACGTTTTCTTTGCAATAACATTAAGTAACATTTTGTTAGTAATGTCTATCCGAAAGAGTTTAAACCCAATTAGGTAAGACCTACTAAGTCTTCCAACTGTACAATTCAAAAGAGATCAGTAAATTATAATTTATATGAAGTATATGAAGTAATAATGTTTTTGTTAGCAACATTTGAATTAACACAAGTGGAAAAACAAGTGAAAGTTGAAAGAAGGTATTTAGAGAAAAAGAGAATATAGGGTACTCACAGTGTTGTGTTCAGTACAGTACATGTTTGTCCATCTCTGGCCTAAATTAAACACATATGTTGTGTGCTTAGAGCATGGCAACAGCTTTCTCTGTCTCAGTAAGATAAACAGGGCTTTGTTTGAACTAATTTTCCAGCTAAATGTATTTGTATAAATTCGAATATACTTTTTTATTGTGTTCTGCTCAGATTCACCTGAACAGCAAAGGCCTCATTTTCTCTGTTGGGTTGCTGCTGGCATCAGTGTTTCTCACAGTATGTCTAGCAATTACTTGAACAATACTTTTTTCTTAATGCAAAGCAAGAAAGTAATTTCAACTCTAAACTCACCATCCTTTCTTTCTCTCTCAGGTTCTTGCCGTACATCTGAATAAGTGGAAATTAGACAAGCGGTTGGGTTTCATATGTTTGCTGATGTATGCTGTCTTCCTATGCTTCTCCATCCTCATCGAGTTCAACATATTCACCTTTGTCAATCTGCCCACCTGCCGCGAGGAATAAGATCATGTCTTTTCTCGACACTCCTTCTTTGACCTTGTGAGGACGATTGCCCAAGTCCTCCGTCAAAGGCAGATCGGTTGTCGTTCTGAAGGAATATTTATTTACTGATCTAGTTGTTCCTCTCTTTTTTCTTTCTAATGGGTGCAATATGGATGGAATCTCTGGGTCTGTGGTGTTTTTTACAACAGAGAAGAGAATGGAGCATTTGCGTGTCCTGTTGATGTAGACACTTCTGAATGGACGGAAAATTTTTAAAAGATGACTACTGCCTGGTTTGATGTGAATACTTTTGTTTTTCAAATATTTTGCATATAACATTTAAAAAAAATATATGATTTAAATGTATTTTATGATGATATTTGTTTTATTAGCTGCTAATTGACAGAAAAAAAGGCTGGACTTATTATTATAAATGTTGGAAAATTTATAGATTTATGAAGATTCATTAGGGAAATTATTTTGTGCTGAAAGGTTCTGGTGACCTATAGTAAATACTTGTGAACAATGCTTAAGTGGCAGACCAGGCAAATGGAGAATCCTCTATTTTATTTGGGCATTATTCAAGTCACTACTTTCAACCTTCATATCACAGAGGAGAATATGTTTACTTTGCAGAAGAGGGAATAAAGGTGACAAAGTTTGTAATAGATCATATCAGATCAACTTTCAGTAAAAGAGCTTTGCACCACTTTGTCCCGATTTAGGAATTGTTGCTTTTAGGAAGAAAATAGGCATTTGTTTGCACCTGTGTGGATGCTATGACATACTACCAACAGTTACATATTTATGTTAATTATTCTTGTGTGAAATAGGGGGTTCCTATAGATGTGTTTATGAACTTTTTTTTTGTTGTCTCTAACACTCTGTATATATTGAAACAGAGAAAGATTTATTTAATAATTTATTGTAAACTATTTATGCTCATAATTTCCTATGACTTACTGAAACAAAACCAACCCACAGCTGTCCCAAAGAAGAGACTGTTCTTGTCCTTTAGAGCTTTGTGTATCCGCCTTTACTACTGGATTCTTTCTCCTGCAACTCTAGGAATTATGCACCCTTTTAGATGCACCTTTGACTTCATACGTAAAACCGTTTCTACTATTTGATACATGTGTGACATGACATTAGAAGTAATTGTAGTGATTTTTTAACACAATCTTTGGTAGGCAAGTAAGAAAAAATATAAATACATAGATATATTTTATACTTAACTGTTCTGACATTTAAGACCGGCCCAATCCCTATTTAAAGTGGATGAACTGAGCGAGCCACAAACCTAAGAAGCTGATTAGCAGGAACGCGTCCTGGTAAAATGAAGCTAACGTCTATGTAATGTTGATAAGACTGTTTCAACAGTTCTGTGTAAGTAAAACCTTAGCTGTATATCAAAAAGAGCCTATGGAAGCTTGCTCTAAATGAGGTCAAGTCATTTTCTGTTAGCACACCACTCTAATCTTTATGAATGTTTTTATTTTTTCTTCAATGAATCCTCTTGACAGAACACAGATTATGTTAAAGGATACAGTTAATAATATGGATTTCAGAAGTTCTTTGTGCTTTTGTGTCTGTCTGAAAGTCACTGGGGCTCATTTCTTAAATACTTTTTAAAGGATGCCTTTGGTTCTGGGGATCTCAAATAGACAGCACCACAATGCATCACAGCTGTATGCTTTTAACTGTGACACAATATGTGGATGTGTGGACTTTCAAGCCTATTTATTCTCTCTCCTCATAGAGGTTTTCAGTGAGCTGAAAAAGTATTGATTAGATGGACTGTTTTAGTCTAGTTAGCAACTTCATGCAGCATTCCTCGTCTAAAGGCACACTGCAGGGAAATTTGCGATTTATGCACTGGGTGATATTGGGTGTCTTATTGTGTCATATTTTAAGAATAGAATTTAGGTGCAATAGAAACATATCTTAGAGTATTGCGGCAAAAGTATTTTGAACATAAAGAAACTTTGTATTTTTGTAAAGCAAAATGTTTAGAAATGTTTTCTGCTTTTTAAAGTCTGTAGGATGTGCTTCAAGTGATTCAGCATATTTATTCTTTAGCTCATTTTTAATTTTTTTATTTGTCAGCTTACTGTTGAAGTTCTGAGTACTTTTAGCATGTTTAAAGTGAAAGGTCACGGTTTATACAGAAATTATTTTATCACTAATGTTAAAAAGAAAGACAATGTTTCCATGGGTTGACAGAGATTATATTAGATATAAAAATTCCATCTCTAGAGCAGATCACTAAGAAAATGGATATACTTAATTTACTTACCAAAAATACAACAGCAGGTCTAGGAATTGAGTAATGTGCTGTTTCTGATAAATATAAGCTGGGTATAACATAAGTAGAGTGTACAGTACGGGGCTTTGTTTGGATGCTGAATATTGTTAGTTTATTTTTTTTTTTTCTAAAAGCAGGGTAGGAGTGTGTGAGGAAAGCAGGGTTTAATTAAACATTTCTTTTATTAAATGCAATAATGTTTAGATTAATTACTGTGTTTGTATCTTTTCTTGTAAATCCTAAACATACCACATCACATTCTTTGAGTCATACAGTTTGTTACTTCTACATTTCAGCAAGTTTTGAAGAAGTTTGTGGACTCTATGCTTTATATTATTGGTAGTTAAAAGTGCAACAAATTGTCTTTCACTGCAACTCTCCAAAATGTTCAAAATTTATGATTGGGAGATATTCTGAAAAATGAATGCAGTGTTTAAGGTTTCAATACCAGCCATATACTAAAGGCTGGAAAACAAGTCTACAGATTCAAAGATTACCACTGCTATTTGGTCATCACTTCTGAAAATGAAAGTGATGGCATTTGTTTATATGCATAAATAATAATAACAACAATAATAATAATAATGAAGAGGTCACGCGTCGCACAACCAATTAACCCATAACTAAACAAGTTTCCCCTCAAATGTACTTGTCTGCTGATGACTTCATGGATTTTGACATGTTTGAAACAGAAATGTGACTCATACAGGGTGATGCATTGCTGATGTATATAAAATATACATACCTGAAAATGTCTTTTTTTTTGTCTGTTGACAATTTTTCATAGATTCTGTACAATGTTTAAGTCTTTTATTTGTTTCGTTTTGTTGTTGTGTTGAGGTTTGATTCAATAACCTTGGTTTGCAAACTCGCATGGGATATTTTATTATAAATAATGATTTATGTTCATGACTAATAGATATTGTTGAGCACTGGACAGACAGCTGTGTAATTAGACTTCTTAGATTATTGCATTTTGTTTTGTTTTTTTTTTCAAAGGAAAACTGATGGGCTTTTGATTCATCAATGACAGCATGAAGTACACAAAAAAATTATATTTTAGCCTATTTTTAAGATTTACACATTTCAATTTCATAACAAAATTCCATTTAACTGTTTAATGTTTAACTAAATTAAATTAATAAAACTTAAAATATATATATTTTTTAAAGATTACTCAATTCAATTTGATGACATTTGTTATAAATTTGAAATGTGTAAATCTTAAAAATAGACCAATTTTTTATTATTATTATAATTATTATTAGTGTATATTTCACTCAGAGTAACAGATGTCTTCTGCATTTCAGAAATCATAAGAACGAATATTGGTTGGCTTTATGTACTAAATTATTTTGTTCAGGTGTATATTAGAGTACGTGTTTTGCTAGTTGAGCATAATTAAAATGATCTTTGATGAGGTAAGAGTTATTGTTCTCTTTTTACCATTTCAACCACAAGCAAACACACAAAAATCTAAATTCATTATATCGCTTTTATATAAAGTTACTTTATATAAATGTACTAATTACTAGTCTATATTTAACCCAAATCCTATTAATAACCCAAATAATATAGTATAGTAGCCTACTGTGCACATTGATCAATTTACGAAGTTAATATACACTGAAATTAAAACAAGGATCATAATTATTAAATTTGAAATGTGAAACTATTGAAATTCATATTAACTTTAAATTTACTTAGTAGTACAACAAAATAAGCTATAACGATACTATTTTCTAACTGCGCGTATGTAATCGCTTATCAATGACGTAATCGGCTCGCTGGGCTTGTGGATATTGTAGTTCATTTCCAAACTCTCAACGTTCTGCTAACGTTGCTGTGACGTTGCGGCAATGTGATATTTTGCGCTAGCTCGGGATAGTTTGATAACCATTTCCGCCTTTTTCTCGCATATTTCGCAGTGTATATGTAGAAGAGCACGTTTAGTGATCCAATCTGGCATAAAGTGCTATTTGTAGATTAATAAACGCACCCAAACAAATGGACCCAAACAATGGCAGTCGCGCGAGTTGGGCCATAAACCGACGAGCAGAGGGTTCAGTGAACAAAAACAAAACGGACATGGCACTAGAGACACTACAACAACAGAGGCGCTCAACTGTATTTGAGGATATGCCCCCTATACCAGACGAGTTGAGCAAAGGTGCAGAGGACATCATACCGGGGCGGGACGAGGTGAACTTCAGCGCGGATTCAGAGTCCTACAGTCCTGCAGGAGTAGCGGGGAAGTTCATACGCGAGGATGGGTCTTTATCAGGTAGGCAGTGAAGAGGATCACGTTTGCACTGAGGCGAACCTTTTTTACTCACTTTTCTTCTATCATAATAAAATGCTGAATGCATGATTAAATTAAACCAGCTGCCATGTTCCAAAACAAAGCCACCAGTTTATGATGGATTTTCATGCAGTTAATATTTAATAAATGCTTCATACAGTAGATGTAAATAAGCATGCTGAATGCCCTATTTAAGATATAAAAGCTAAGGGAAAGTGGTTTTCAATAAAACAACTTCTGATAAAATTTACTCCATAACTCCAGCAATAAAAATTTAGAAAAGGAAATCTAATTTGGAGTTTACCTATACCTGAAACATGAAACACGTAATATTGCATTTTATATAACTTCAGCAAAAATAGAAACGTCCGTTTTTCAGGACACTGTATTATAAAGGTAATTTTGTAAAAGTCCAAAAAACTTTACAGATCTTTATTGTAAAGTGTTTAAACAATGTTTTTCATGCTTTTTCAATGAACCATAAACAATTAATGAACATGCAGCTGTGGAACGGTCCTTAAGACACTAACAGCTCACAGCCAGTAGGCAATTAATGTCACAGTTATAAAAACGTGGGACACTAAAGAGACCTTCCTACTGACTCTGTAAAACACGAAAAGAAAGATGCCCAGGTTCCCTACTCATCTGTGTGAATATGCCTTAACCCATTTGTGCCCAAATTGTTCTGAATGGTTTCATGCATATAGTCATGTGATAGATATACATGTTTATAGGAGAGGTGGTGGCATAGTGCTAATGCACACAACAGTTAATCAGAAGGTCGTTGGTTCCATCCCCACAGCCACCACCATTGTGTCCTTGAGCAAGGCACTTAACTCCAGGTTGCTCCGGGGGGATTGTCCCTGTAATAAGTGCACTGCAAGTTGCTTTGTGTAAAAGCGTCTGCCAAATGCGTAAATGTGATAGTCTCCTATATGAACACGTTCTGCATTTATTTTCCCCAGGTGTTTTTTCTTCTTCTTGAAAATCATATTTGAATGTGCGGCAACTATAGTTGCCGGTGGGCAAATATGTTGTATGCACGCCTTCAATGTCAAATTTGAATAGGAGGAGAACATTTGGCATCTTACTCAAAATAACTGCTTTCAACAAATCAATCTTTCTTCATTAACAAATTTATTAAGTGTAAAAGTGTAAAAACATTCACCGCAAACCCCCCAAAAAAGCTGCCTCTAGTTTATAATCTCTTTTGAAAATAAATTATTAAAATGTCCAAATGATCTTGAATAAATGGGGATATAAACAGTCATCAACAAACCCATTTACTTAAAGTGGTGGAACATAGTGCAGAACAAAGTGCAGACATTAAGTTGCCCCAACAGGGCATTGTGTATCAAAAAGTTAAATGAAAATAAATAGAATGAAGAAAAAATAACGTCAGTGCATACAGGCAATTTATTTCAAAAGACATTCGGAATGGGAAGTTATGTCATACGTGTCCTTCTTGATATCCCTCTTTCTCCCTCCTGGGTAGAGTTTTAGTGGTTCACATGAAAGACCTTGAAGCACTCAACATGCAAAGCAACACCACATTTCTCACATGCAAAGGGAGTGCATCCATCACATTTTCAACACCTCATGTACTTTCTTCCTGTGTTGTGGGGCCAGTGGTTCAAGTTGTCAAACCTGGCAGCCTCACATATTGCAGAGCCCATCACTGACCTTCTTCCATGCCCCTTTGGCCTCATCCCATGGGGCTGGAGAAGACTCTGGGCAACCAGACTTTGGAATGAGAGGAGATCTCTGTCTCCCTCTTTTCATGACTGGTATGAATGAATGAATGAATGCATTTTCAATGGGTGGGTTTTGAATGAATGAAATAAATTTATATATACATGTTTTGATTTTGTGTCATGCCACCTAACATTTAGACCCCATCCTTCCAACATGCCACCCTGCAGCATCACCTCCCACTTCCCATTACACCTCCATGTACCTGTAATAACACCAGGCATTGACCATAGCACTATTGAGTGCCCGCTGTAGCATGGCCACCACCACTTCTTTGATCAGATGCCAATCCGGTAACGGTTTACACATTGGTCGTGCAGGTCAACACCTCCCATATGTGCCTTGTAGGTCTTTATACTGTAGGTGATTTCATAAAATAATGTAAATGTGAACTCTTTACTTGTCTGAATTTAAACATTATAATGGAATCATAAGCTACTAGACATAAAAAGTATTAGGGTCCTTCACCGATTAGAATGAAATGCATCCAAACTGGATGAAGGGGTCTCAATATTTTGCCCCTTACAGGACATAATATCATAAAAGGTTGAAAAAGATAAACTACAGCAATTAATCCCATGCTTTATGTTATGTTTAGGTGGGCTATTATAAAAGCAAAAAGCACTAAACAAGACTAATAACCTTGATTTATTAACCTATTCCCCATGATATTTGTACTTACAAGGCATTTGCCCGCCTGCAACTACTGTTGCCGCTTGGACTTTTGACTAAGTATACAAGACACTATAGATCTCTTGTAAGATTTGTTTCGTTTGGGTGATTCTAGAGACCTTCATGATTATGTAGATTTATATATATGTCAACAAAAAATACTTATTAGTAACATGAAAATTACCTTTTATTGGGAGGGTTTTATTTTGCCATGCTTCCTGGAAGTAGGGGTAGGAAGTAGACAGCATTATGTGACAGGAAGGAAGTGAACACCATTTTTTTTTTTTCTTAAAATCCTTTATTTGGTTGTTTGCTTGCAAGTCATTGAGATATAAAACATGGATAGCATCTAGAAAAATACTTACAAAAGGAAAATGACAACTATACACTGCGGCAGCTATAGTTGCCGGTGGGCTTAAATGGGTTAAGCATGCTTCATGTAGGCATGAGGACTGCAGATGTGACCAGGGCAATTGCAATGTCCGTAATGTGAGACGCTTAAGACAGCACTACAGGGAGACATGAAGGACAGCTGATCATTCTTGCAGTGGCAGACCACGTGTAACAACACCTGCACAGGATCAGTATATCCGAATATCACACCTGCAGGACAGGTACAGGATGGCAACAGCAGCTGCCCGAGTTACACCAGGAATGCCCAATCCCTCTATCGGTGCTCAGAATGTCCACAATAGGCTGAGAGAGGCTGGACTGAGTGCTTGTAGGCCTGTTGTAAGGCAGGGCCTTACCAGTCATCACCGCAACAACGTCGCCTATGGGCACAAACTCAACTTCACTGGACCAGACAGGACTGGCAAAAAGTGCTCTTCACAGACGAGTCGTTGTTTGTTCTCACCAGGATTGATGGTCGGATTCACGTTTATTGTCGAAGGAATGATTGTTACACTGAGGCCTGTACTGTGGAGTGCCATAGATTTGGAGGTGGAGGGTCCTGGTCTGGGGCGGTGTTTCACAGCATCATCGAACTGAGCTTGTAGTCATTGTATCAATCTCAACACTGTGCATTACAGGGAAGACGTTCCCTTCCCTCATGTGTTACCCTTCCTGCAGGCTCATCCTGACATGACCCTCCAGCATGACAATAAAACCAGCCATACTGCTTGTTTTGTGCGTGATTTCCTGCAAGAAAGGAATGTCAGTGTTCTGACATGGCCAGCGAAGAGCTCTGATCTCAGTCCCATTGAGCACTTCTGGGACCTGTTGGATCGGAGGGTGAGGGCTAGGGTCTTTTCCCCCCAGAAATGTCTGGGAACTTGTAAGTGCCTTTGTGGAAGTGTTGTGTAACATCTCAAAACAAGATCTGGCAAATCTGGTGCAGTCCATGAGGAGGAGATGCATTGCAGTACTTAATGCAGCTGGTGGCCACACCAGATACTGACTGTTTTTTTTTATTTATTTTTTTTGTCCCTTTTGTTCAGGGACACATTGTTCCATTTTTGTTAGTCACATGTCTGCAAAACTTGTTCAGTTTATGTCTTAGTTTTTTTAATCTTTTTATGTTCATATAAATATTTACACATGTTAATTTGAAATAAAAGCAGTTGAAAGTAAGAGGACGTTTCTTTTTTTGCTGAGTTTATGAGCAAAATGTGACTTGTATAGTTGCAAAAGGTAAATAAATGTGCACCCTGTTATTTGTGAACTGTCTGTCTCTGACACGTGTGTAGGCTTCATTAACATACAGCTGTGGCCAAAAGTATTGGCAGTGACATAAATTTTGTGTTTTGCAAAGTTTGCTGCTTCAGTATTTGTAGATAATTTTTTCACATGATTCTATGGTATAATGGAAAACAATGATAAGCATTTCGATGGCAAAACATTCAATATATGCAAAGAGTCAGTATTTACAATGTTGATCCTTGTTCTTCATATCCTCTGCAGTTCGCTCTGGCATGCTGGATATCAGCTTCTGGGCCAAATCCAGACTGATGGCAATCCATTCTTGACTTATTTGTGCTCGGAGTTGACCACAATTTATGGCTTCTGTTTGTCCACTCACCTTTTGAGGATTGACCACAGGTTCTCTATGGGATTAAGATCCGGGGAGTTGCCTGGCCACGGATCCAAAATTTAAATGTAATGATCTCCGAGCCACTTCATCATTACTCTTGCCTTGTGACATGGTGCTCCATCATGCTGGAAAATGCACAGATCATGTCTCAGGAGGAGACAGTCCTGGTGCTTCCTGGACACTCTGGGACGTCCTGAAGCCTTCTTCACTGCAGTTGAACCTCTCTCCTTGAAGTTCTTGATGATCCGGTAAATGGTTCTTTCAGGTGCAATATTCTTTGCAGCAATTTCCTTATATGTGAGGCCATTTTGATGCAAATCAATGATGGCTGCACATCTTTCTTTAGAGGTAACCACTGCTAACAAGAACACAATGATTGGAAGCACTTCTTCCCTCCTTTTATAGCAATCAGTCTGTTCTTTTAATCCAATCAGACTGACTAGTATTCGTTCACACTTTCCCAGGTGCTGTGATATGATTAGTGAATTGATGTTAGCTGGTTATTTTGTGCAAGAGCCAAAAAACAGTGAAATTTGGGTTTTTGAAAGTACTTTTTTTTTTTTTTTGGCCATTTGAAGCTTTTTTGCAATTATTTAAAATGCATCTGATCACTCTGCATAATATTCTAGAAACAATGTAAAATCAACACCACAACAACTGAAGCAGAAAACTTTGCGAAACACAAAATGTATGTCACTGCCAATACTTTTGGCCACGGCTGTAGTGATAAAACATTGTATATATCTCATGAAGATGTGTTTTTATAACCTTTTAAATAATAAGTGAATGCAACTACGTATAAAATGGTTTGGTAGGGATTCATAACACACTAAAATACCTCAAAAGAGTAATGTCAATAATTAAACGTTTATTTGTTCTTTTACAAATCTAGTGGTTCTAGTTACTAAGAAAGTTGTTTTCCTTTTCACCTAAAAAAGTATTTCTAAGTATTATTTTTCTCATTTGCTCAATTACCTAATGACACAAGTGATACATTTCTGAATCATCATAACGGAAGTTGGCGCAGTGACCCCTGCATACTGATGGAACTGATGCAGTTTATATCACTGCTTAATTTATTTAGTTTTTGTAAGTTATTACTAAAGTTTTTGTTTTTTTTACAAATGCAGAGGCAGAAGCCCATAGAAAAATCATATCCCTCCTTATTGAGATCAAGGAGGAACAACAGAGGCAGTGGGCAGTGCTGAAAGACCTACAGGCCAGGGTTTATGGACAGGTGTGTGAAGAAGAGGAGGAGGTGCTTGACATTGATCTGCCGCTACACACAATGGAACAGCTTGATGAAACGGAACGACATCTAGAAAATGCTGAAGCACAAAGGAGAATGGTAGCATTTGAGAATTTTTTATATTTTTTTGTAAATATTTATTTCAGTACTGTAAGTGTAGTGTTATTAATGTAACACATGGAGGTAGTACTGTTCTGCATCTGAGCCCAAAATAATTAGTATATTATATAAATGATGTAATTTAAAAAAAAATGTAATTTTTCTTTTGTTCCATTTTGAAGGAAGCATTTGAAAAAACACAATTTTGAGACTATGGACCATATCTCTGTTTTGTGTTTTTATTCATATTTGGATTTTCCATAGGTGTCACACCTCTCACGTATGGGCGGAGCCACGATAGATGATGCAGTCCGACGACTTATGCACACTGTTCTCTCTTTCAGCTTGGGCTCAGAGCTCAACTGGGTTGGTAGGGGACAAAAAAGAAGCTTCAGAAACACCAGACTGCAGGGTGTTTTATTTCGTAAGCAGTCTTTCAAATTAACATTTATTTTTTTTTAAGAGACAAAGTTTTAATAGTCAAGACCAGATTTTTAGATATCAAACAATGCTACAGTATGATCAAACAAAAAGTTTGGAGGTGTCACTGTTTTTCTTTTCTCCACAGGTGCTTTAAAGAGGACACCTGTAGGAAAGGAAGCCACACACCACCAGTTTGCTGATGTAGTGAAGAAATGGTTGAGGTTTGCCCCTTTCAGACAAAGAGGAAGTGGACGAAGACTGCATGGCATACCTCCTGTTGAATTCATCTGTCCCAAGTATAATAGTACTGTAGGGGACTGTGACCAGTTTAACCTGGAATCTGAGGAGGTTAAGGTTACACACTAAATAGCATTACAAAGCCATCCATTTAATATGGGGAGGTGAACTTTAATCAAAGAATTCAAGAGTGTGATGGGTTGAATCTTGTCATGTGTGAATGTTGTAGTTTTTTGCTCAAATGACATATTAGGTAATACAATATTTTCTATTCTTCCTGCAAATGAAAATATACTGTTTTAACAGGGGAAATTAAGGAATTTATTTTATAATATTTGATATGCCCGTGTTATTTCAAATGTAATTCAATATATTTCTGTTTAACCTCTGATGGCAATTTATTTCAAATTTAAATTCCAATGTTAAAATAGTTTTGCAGTCATGTGAATATAATTAAGAATTGTATGCCTTGTGCATAGTTTAGTGCCATTTTGCTTGACAATGAAAAGACTCAGATTAAAGACTCAAAACTAATTATTTAGTAAGCGCTACAACAGGATGTCAAATTGTTTTATTATTTAAAACAAACAAATAAAAATATTTCACATGTATATTAATGACCTTGCTAATTAATATGGTTACATTTTGAAACATTCGGTGGTAACATTGGCATTACATGAGTAATATGAAAACAGATAATACCACCAAACCATCTAAGGCTCATTTCTGACCAAGGAGTGATAGATTATAATTTTTAAATACCACATAATTTTTAGTACAGTAACCAAACTTTCTTTGTCAAGACTATCAAAATACACATGAGACATTTTTGTTTTTCAGATTTGTTTAATGAAAGTGTTTAAGATATATAAACATTTTGAAAAAAAGAAAACAAATCCTGTTGTTTTTACCTAAAACCTCCCACCAAAAACTGGCAGCTGTGTAAGGTATTTTTAATCACCTTAAAAATGACAGAAGAGGCTCTTCCATGAGCAATGAACAATACACATGTTTAGACAGTGCTCAGTTGCACTCACACAAACACTAAACACCATCAGGGTAAGATGTGAAATTTAAATAATGCAGTAACTAAACTACATCAAATATAACGATGTATGTAACTGATATGAAGAAACATAACTATTCCCATAAAATATCATGAAATATGATGAGTCATGCAGGGAATTGTGGGAATGTACGATTAATGTTTTTTTTTTTTTTTTTACTGTAATTTTAACAATAATTTACTGAAACAAGTAAAAATGTTCTCTCTTTTGAAACAGTGTACTTTTCTTTTTACCATTAATTATACAGGAACATCATACTTTTTACATCTAAAAAATTGTATTTACAACATTTTATTGTACAAACGTCTGTATTGTCTTTGAAAATATATATAAAAAGTTTAACTGTGTATTTTACAGTTATAACTTGTTAATCAATTAACGTTTTTTATCTGTAGCATTTATACAGTCTTTTACCATTAAAATTACAGAATTTGTTTACCGTGCACATACACAAGTACGAACAGTTAAGAACTTAGTTATGGCTTACAATATAGTTTTAGATTAAATCCATCAGGTTATGAATGCTTTATAAGATTGAATTCCACTGGGTCATTATTGCAGGTGTTTTTATCCATGGAATTTTCATAATTTTATTTGTATTATTATTATTCCTTTAACGTTTGTAGATCCACTACTTTCAATTGATGTTTTAATTGTTTTATTTGACAATTATATATATATATATATATATTGGTCAAATAAAACAATTGTCACAAAAACATCAGAATCAGCTTTATTGCCAAGTATGCTTACACATACAAGGAATTTGTCTTGGTGACAGGAGCTTCCAGTGTACAACAATACAAAAACAGCAGCAAGACATAGATAATTAAAAAAATAAAGAAGAATAATACAAATTCATATATATATATATATATATATATATATATATATATATATATATATTATACATACACGTACATACACTCACCTTCATACATACCCACATACACACGTAGTGCTATTACAAATCCGTTATATAAAGAATAAAAAATACAGTATATTATGTACGGTGCAATGTATGTAATGGCAGAAGTGGATATGTTGGATAATATAAATAGACTTAACTGTGTATTGCACATAAGTATTGCTCAATGGGGCAATTTAACTGTTCATGAGATGGATAGCCTGAGGGAAAAAACTGTTCCTGTGTCTGACGGTTCTGGTGTTCAGAGCTCTGAAGAAAAGGTATTGGGCAGGATGAGTGGGGCCCAGAGTGATTGAAGGGGGGGGGGGGCAGGGGGGCAACCAATAATCCTCTCAGTAGTCCGAACGGTCCTTTGTAGTCTTCTGATGTCTAATTTTGTAGCTGCACCAAACCAGACAGTTATTGAAGTGCAGAGGACAGACTCAATGACTGCTGTGTAGAACTGTATCAGCAGCACCTGTGGCAGGTTGAACTTCCTCAGCTGGCGAAGGAAGTACAACCTCTGCTGGGCCTTTTTCACAGTGGAGTCAATGTGGGTTTCCCACTTCAGGTCCTGTGAGATGGTAGTGCCCAGGAACCTGAATGACTCCACTGCTGTTTAGAATGGTGAGGGGGGACAATGTTGGGGTGTTCCTCCTAAAGTCCACAATCATCTCCACCGTTTTGAGCGTGTTCAGCTCCAGAGAGACAGCCGTTCAATCTCCTTTCTATATGCAAACTCATCATCATCTCGGATGAGGCCGATGACAGTGGTGTTGTCTGCAAATTGAAAGTAGGGGATCAAAAAATGTAGTGAAGTAGTTTGTGTGTGTGTGTGTGTGTATATGTATGCAGAAATAATTAATAAATGTAAAAAATAATATTGCATTTATTAAACAAAGAAGTAAATTATAAATAAACCAATTCAGGACTAAACTAAAGTGGAAACTGACAGATATGCCAATCGAGTCATTATCTGTTTATTTGTATTTTATTTTGCTGGGTTATCCATTTCAACTATTTCCGGTTCTTTCATGTTTTTCTCTGTGGATAACGTCAGGGGTTGGTAGGCCTAACAAAGCTTCTCTTTCCAAAGGCATGCCCAGCTGGAACACGTGATGTGAAACTCAATGCACATTGTTCTCCTGGAGTTTGTTTTTGCCGGGAGAGGTCGCATGCTTGAACACAACTATGGAACGAGGCTCGCAAAGCAGAAGGAAACGGCCTCAGGGAACATCTACAACTTCATGATAACATCAACTGAGCGTTTAAGAGAAACATGATGTTGTTATAAATGCGCTTGTGGAAAAGGCAGTCCTGGTTTCGACCTGTTGAGGTGAGTCCTTAAAACTTCGATTATGTTTTTTGTTTTCGATCACAGCGAATTTTGTGGTTGTTCATTGTAGGCTTAGGTGAATCACGGTGAATTTATTTTATGTGAAAAATTCAGTTGGCGCTTGAACGGTGCTTGTAAAGCCTCGTATATATTTGTGTTAGTTATACACACTTGTGCAGTTGCAGGAGTAATTTTGTTTTAAATGTGTTCGGTTAACACCATTGAGCAGAATGATACGTATAATGAAAGAACGATACACGGATTGGGCAGCCTGCTGTTTGGGTCATCTCTCTTTAGTGCCAGCACATGCATTGATGACACTAATAGCATCTGTTGTTATTGTTGCCATCCTCTAATCTTCTAAAATTTAGAGTCTAAATTAATTAAAAGGTCACAATGATAAGAAAGAACCTGCTGAGAACATGCATGTATTAAAAGGTAATTTTGTTGACAAGGTTTTAAAATTCTCAAGAATGGGCTATCTTTCAGTTTTCCCATTTTTCAAGATTCAGATTGAAAACCTAGTGAGCTACCTACCAAGACAGATTTATGGGGCATTTTTAAGGAAGATAGCTCACTAGGTTTTGAGAGGACCATATACTTGGTGAAGGGTAGAAACTGTAATGAAGCTTTTCTGAGCAAATATTTAGGATAGCAATATGTTATTAAAACGGTAGATAGCATTTTTATTAGAAAGTTTAACTTGCACAAGATCATATCATATTTGCATAAGAACTGCTTTGTCTTCCTCTTGTATGCCTTTTTGTGAACTCTTTAAAAAAAGAGGGAAGTAAACCCAAATCTTTGTTTAGGAGCCAAGTTAGCAGCTTACACTTTGCATTGTCCTTTGGACACATACACAATGATTTTTAACAGTTTACGAGTTAATTACATCAGATGCATGGGACGTAGTTCAGTAATAGCGGCGAATTTTGGCGTTCCTTCAAAATGTTGTATGAAAACGTGTCTGTGTGTTTCACTTATCCCCCATTCGTGCCTTATGCAAGAGTTCTGTCTTATTGCTCTCAGATAAATGTTAAAATCGCCCCACAAGAATTTTCTTATGCAGCAGTATTCCAGCTGTGGCACTGAGCATCAGTCAAAGGGAAGTAACTTATCTGACACTTTGCTGAGAACATGATTCACTGGACAACAATTTTAGAGGTGTGCCGTGATTTGCAGTGGATAGTTTGGTAAAAGGTTGTTTTTGTCCATAGCATGTTGTAATGCAATTTACCAAAATTTCTTATGCAACCACTATACGATATTCCAATGCTGAAACATCAGACATGACCAAAGTGTCTTAATGTTGGTAATTTCATGTAGACCAGTGGTTCTCAACCTTTTTGACTCCAAGGCCCCCAGTTGTCAGAGAAAATATTGGAAGCCCCCCCCATCTAGAACTGTATCTTCATAAAAAGCAAGCTGTTGAAGGGAGTTATTAAATGTTTAACATTTTAAGTAAGTTGAATTATAATATCTATATACAATTATAATAACGTATCATATTTTAAATAATATTAAGAGATCTTGAGGCCCCCCTGGAAGTTTGCTGAGGCCCCCTAGTGGGTCCCAACCCCCTGGTTGAGAACCACTGATGTAGACGGCTTTGAATTTTCAGCACTGTGTTAGTGCCTGCTGACACCATTGATAGCTGTTTTCTGTACACTGATTTCAAACTAATCAGTAAGAAATGAATGTGGTTGAAATGAATGATCTGATTAAATTACTTAATGACTTAAGTTGAATTTGACATTCTCTTATGGTCAGCTGATAAGCGTAATGAAAAAAGGACATACAAATTGAGAGATAATGAGGGATCAAGTTTAGTTAAACTTCAATCTGAAAACAAGCCAGTGACTCACATGGTGATGGTTAGTTTAGCTGTCACAGTGAATGATAAAACCTGTAATTTAACAAAAAAAAAATTCTCATACACTTCCTAGGCTGTTGGTTCCTTATGGAGACTCTAATATTATTAAGGGTCTTCAACATTTAATCCAACAAGAAGAGAACAGGATCAACTGATTATATGTTTCATAGTTTTAAGAGGGGACTACCCTCCCCTCCAAATACACGTTGGTTTATTGGTGTACAAAAGCTAGTTTATTTAGTTTAGTTTTTCACTGTCTTTAAGAACAAACTTAATGTTTTTTATTGTTTTATTTCTCCCTCATTTGAGGTTTAAATACAGAACAAACCCAGTTTGGATTGTAGCTGCTTTTAAGCAGATAATTCTCAATATATCTTTCCATTAAAAAAAAACAAGCAACAAAAAATATTGTTGCATTCCAGTCTTACCCAATTTGGTCTATGCTCTTACACTAATTTGGTTTATATGCAGATATCAAGATGTGAGAGGAAAAAACTTAAACCTTCTTATGCCTTCACTTTATGTTCTGTAGGAATTGTGAGATACTAAATTATGATGTTCATGATCAAAGAGGCCCTGGAAGAGATACTTTAAAAGTACAGGAAGCCACAAAGATTAGGTAAGGGGGAGCTGGTTTCTGCTTGTCTGATCCTTAAGCGTGATTTATTTGAGCAAGATCTAATAATTATCCATCTTTTAGTGAGACTGTAGTGTATCTTCTCTTCAGCAGTTATTTTCTGCAGACCTCATTTTCTCGTTTAAAGTTGTTGTTCACCGAAAAAGAAATTGTCTTCCCAAACCTGCATAGTTTCTTCTGTGAAACACAAAGATATTTAGCATTTAATGACGCATCTGGAGCACAATGTTTTTGTCAAGAAAACAAAGCATCAAACATACACAGTTACAACCTCCGCTAATGCACCTGAATGGATCTGTAAATGGATACGCTCTACCTGTGTTTCACGTGGGTCAACTTGATGACATCACTGTTCTGCAAGCATTGTGTGTAGTTGAAAATGGAAAGTGGAGAAAACGAAACCCTGATAAAGTAGCCCTTTGCATTTCTCCTTTCTGGGAACATTTTCTTCTTGCAGTCAATTACAACAGCGATGGTAAAAAGACGTTTACAAATCAGGCACTGTTTGCAGACATCGCTCGACACAAGTGCTGAATACTGGTAATATATGTCAATAATGCACATGAGGGTTTATTTAAAATGTGCTTGCAAGTTCTTCCTGTTTCCTCACGTGGCTGTAATCTATCACAAGTGTCAATAATGTGATTTGATTAATGGCATTAAGATGCCATTATATTAATACATTGACACATGTTTAATAACTCCAACATCACCCAGGGAAAGAGCCACATGTGAGTCGAAACTGCACACACTCCCATTTTTAAGCAGGCACTCAGTACTAATTTGGACAGACATGAAACAAGAACTAAATAACTAAATGTATGATTAATATACTCAAGCAGCATTATCACATCCCTTCTCGTATGCATTCTAATAGCAAGTTTATTCCTTCTATAATGATGTACAGTTTACGAATATTGAATATATGTTGAGTTTAAGTGCACTTTATGTTGATGCATGTAGCGTATTAGTGCAGGTATTACGTTAAATGTTGATTTAGTAATTAGAGAAATTATTATATTTATTTTTGTTAAGGACCCTGACAAAAATTAACCATGGTTTTACTATAGTAAAATTGTAGTAACCATGACTGCTGTCACCATTGTTTACTGAGCAGAAATCATGGGTTTTGATTATCCTCGGTTTTACAACAGTAATACTGTACTTTCTATAAAGTGACCATAATTTTGCTATATATTGTAACCATGACAGTAACCATGTTTGTTTTGTGGTTACTTTGGTATTACTACAAATGTCGTGGTTAAACTATGGTTACTGTTGTAAAACAATGATTGCTATTTAATGGCAAACTTGGTGAAGTGATTACCAAATAGATTATTCTTTTGGATTTGGCAGTAATATATATATATATATATATATATATATGTATATATATATATATATATTTGTTTTAAAAAAATTTTTTTTAACAAAACAAATACTGAACCTTTCCGAAACCATGATCCTTAAACCGTGATACGAACAGAACCGTGAGAAATTCAAACAGTTACACCCCTAGTAAATGGTGATAGTATTAAATTGTTTTGGTTAACTATCCCTTAAAGTCGATGTGAAATGCCACTCACAATTAATTTTACTTCTACAATGTGATGTATTTGCTAAACATGATATTTAGCATAAAGAGAAACAAAGTAGGTGATGAATTATTTGGATTGTGAAAAGTAGGTGTTCCTTAGCAGAATTGAACAAGACCAAAAGCAAGTAGCTAAAACAATGCTTAAATAGCAATTTGGTTGTTGGTTAACATTATCTGCCTAAGTGTAATCTGCGGACAAGTAAATTTGTTTCAGACAAAGAGCAAGTTGTTAAATTTTGATTTAATAATCACAAAAACAAACAATAAAAATATGTTCTTTGGAATAATGTGCTCTAATTAATCAATGTATTGTTCACAATAAGAACCTGAACACAAATTATGTAACTACAGTATATAGGATCATTTTTATTTGATGTTGAATTTAAGACTTGTGATTTCGAGGAAGACTGCAGCAACTGTGGCTTTTTCAGTGGCAAGTGCAAACTAGATCACTCTGTAATATTTATAGATAGGCATATTCTTCTTTTTAATTGAAATACATCCTCATATCTTAGAGTTTGGTGCTAGTGGTGGATGATGTTATGTGTCTGGAATCCAGTTATAGCATGAAACCTTTTTGGAATTTACAGACAAAATAAATTACATCTGTGCTACTTTGTATTCCAAAAACTTGTAAGCATGGTAAGGTTGTTGTAATAGTTGTTAGGAGGGGTTACATTTTCCAGAAATCATTGTGATGCTAGATCAATCATCTTGTCACTTCTGAATGTTAATTCTGCAGAATTACTAATAAGCACCATCCCCTTTTAAACATTTTTGCCTTCATTCAAAGGTGATCACCTTCCACTTGAACATGTGAGGAACATAAATGATGAGTGCCATTCAGAGATTGCATTTTTGAACTAAAACAGAATTTTTACTACACTGATGGTTAGATTTAGGATTGGGGTTTGGGTTAGGGCATATGGTTAATAAAGTATGCATTCCTGTATTACATTTAAAATTGAAAATATAATTCACCTTTGGAAAAACTGAAGCTCACAAATTCCCAAACATTCAAAAACATTTCCAGCTTCAGCCACTGACTGAGGGGGCAGTGGTTAAAATTTCAGTAAGCACAGACTGATTTCAGCAGCAGAACTTTTGACCTACTGTCACCGAATTCATAGTCCAATCACTTTGATGTGTTGGATGGTCTGAGTGTTTTCTTTGTGCACACTCTAAAATTCATCATGATAACATTATTTAGACCTTTTCTTAAGAAAATAAGAAGGCTAGTGGTTTTGATGGGCTGAGATAATTTGTGGCAATTGTTTTCCTCTGTGGATGATCATTTAGTATCCAGTCCAGGTCTCCAGGAATGATATCAGCTTTTTGCAGTCAGGAAGCTGCCAGTCTCCCTGTGACTCTGCCAAGAGCCGTTCTCACGGAATCATCTCACGCTTCCCACTGCAGTGTCTGAATGAGTGGCCTCTTTGTGTCTGTCATACACACAAAAAACTTACAACAAGAGATTGAGAGACTGAGTAAATGAAAGAGAGGACAAATTTAGAGGAGAAGGAAACATTTAAGTAGATCAAAAGGTGTACTGGGAGCTAGATTTAGGGCATTGGAGGAAATCTGTTTGAAGAAAATGAAAGACTTGGACTTAAAGAAATAGTTTCCCCAAACTAGAAAATTATTCAATTTTCTTGCATAGAAAACAATGGGAGATGTTAGGTTGTATTTTAGTCTTAGTCACATTCATCATTATTTTATTTGCATCTTTTTTCCCTAACATCTTTTGTGTTCCACGGAAATGCGTCATACGGTTTTGGAACAACATGATTATAAGTAAATGATGACAGAATATTTGGGTGAACGGTCCCTCTAAGTGCAAGAATGGCATGATAAATGAGTCTGGAATTTTTCTACACTTGTATAAACTAGTGTTTGATTTTGATTTTGTCGGGTTATAGCTCTGGGATATGTTATGTGGGGTGGAGCTGGCCACATCCAGTAGGGCGCTGGCCTTTTCCTGCTCCCTGTGAGTGTGTGTTTATGTGGTTGTACTGTCTGTGAGCATGTGGATCTGTGGATATCACACCCACCTCATGTTGTGGGCAGGTCCAGATTTGCCAGATACAAACGTTTTGGAATTAATGTATAAACGTATGGAATCTGATTTTAAAGGTCATCTTTTAGCCTTCCCGTTTGCCGTGTCTAGGCTATACCAGAGACACTCAGGGTTTGGGTTTGTTGGTAACTGTTGCTGACTGTGGTGACGAGAGACTATTTTCAGAATGCGTTCTCACTATTTTCCCTGCTTTTGCAGCTGTGTCTGTTAATGTCATTTTCTAAGCCTTTCTTAGTCTCTCCGCAATACATTCAGATATAGCAGCAGTAGACAATGCTTAAAGGGATAGTTTACCCTAAAAACAAATGTCATTATTTATTCACCCTGGTGTCCTTCCAAACCCCTATGACATAAAGGTGAATTTCTGAAGAATATCCTGGCCTCTCTTTTTCCATATAATGAAAGTGAATTAGGACTGGGGGTGTTAAGCTAGATAATGACCAAAACATTTTCTGTCGAACTGCATTTTTTTCAGTTAAAAAAAGGTTTAAATGCATAAAAAGATACCATATATATGTAGTACCTCTCTATTATATGTACTCACTTTAACTTTTCAAAAACCTTTATTTATTTGTAATTGTTCTGTTATTTAAAGTGTCAAAATATCATGTGGTGCGACCGTCCGGCCATGACTGCGGTTTTGAAAACATCTTTGAAATGACTCTAAATTTATTCAAATTTATTTTATGCCCTATTCGGCATTATTTCCAAAGTGTTTTGTAGTCCTGAACAAAATTGCAAAGCATTTGTATTTATATTTCCATCATAATATACAAACAAACTTTGTCCGATGGTGTCGGTTTTATGAAATATCATGTGGTGCGACCATCAAGAAAGCGACCACTTTGGGACTTTTATGTTGAAATCCATTCAAAGACTGGAAGTTGCATGATGTACCAGTTTGCCAAGGACCCATGGAAGCAGCAAGCAGGTTTGTAACTCTCTCACAAATTTGGAAAAAAAGTTCATTTTTAACGGCTGGTATGTAGTTGCCACATTTGGATATCATGTGGTATGACCTCAAAAAAACATTGAATATTATTCTTTTTCTACAAATATATATTTTGATTATAAATTTCATAGTGACTTTTTGTGGGAAGCTAGCTTGTTTAATTTAGGTGGATAATTCTGTGCCTGTAAATTTGAACTGAACTTGAAAATATCATGTGGTGCGACCAAATATCATGTGGTGCGACCATTGCAGAGTGTATTCCATGATAGATATATGTCCTAGATTGGCAGTTTTTGTGCTTTTTATATTCAATTAATGATTTATATACGTAAAGTACTTTATTTTAGTATTATTTGGAATAGATATTTATGCAGTCATTTTAGTAATTTTTTCTAATATTTAAGACACAATGGTTTATGTTTTATCTTTGTACAATATCATGAGAAAAATACAAAAAATATAATTTAGAGAATGTAATTTCACTTTGGTAATTATGCATTCATTGTTTATTTATGTATTTATATATTTATAACTGTTTTCATCTATTTTACCAGAAGATTTGCACTGCCAAGCAAAGTAAAAAGCTACGCCATATTAATTCTGACCCTGCAGCAAGAGCTGAGTACCTTGCTATGATAAGAGAAAGGTATGTTAAAACATTCTTAAAACTTAAAAGAGCTGTTCAACAAAAAGCTAGAAGCTTTAGCCATACATCAATTCAACTGGATCCACCAAACAGAACAGTTTTGTGACCTAAAACAAAATCTAACTGAATTTGAAACTGTTCTTCACATTGATTTTTTGGAAAACTATGCCTGCAAGGTGAGTACAGAAATACAAGCTTATCATTTTGGAGGCAGCCGAAAGCAGGCCACAATACACACTTCTGTCCTCTACACAGTCCATGGCACCAAATGCAACACTGTCAGACAGCCTCCGCCATCATGAGCGGGCAGTGTGGGCAATCCTGGAGCCCATACTGAAAGAGTTTTGGGGAACCTGCCCACAGATTACAGTTCTACACATAATCAGTGATGGACCCGTTACACAGTACAGGAACAAAGCAAACTTTTACCTCCTTAGTACTGTGCCTTTCCTTTCTGGGTTCAAGCATGTTACATGGAATTATTCAGAAAAGTCCCATGGAAAGGGTGCCCCCGATGGCATTGGCGGTGCCGTAAAGAGGGATGCAGATCTCTGCGTTCAACGAGGAGTCGAGCTGCAGACTCCACTGGACTTTTATGAGATGCTGGCCAAAAAATCAGGGTCAACTATTACGCACCATTGGATAAGCGAAGAGAGCATTCAAAAGTATGATGAGCTGATTCCAGGCAAATTGATGGCTGTGAGGGGCACCTTAAAGATACACCAGGTTTTGTCTTCACAAGCTGCACAAATTAGTCATAGGGAGGTGACATGCTTCTGCAAGCATGCTGAAATGAAGACATGCCTATGTTACCAGCCAGTGAAAGTAGACCTGAGGGACACCATGTGGCACACTGAGGATCCCTCAAGCGCACCTGAGCCTCCAAGGGAACAAGCTAGTCTTCAAGACTTGAGTGGCAAGTTTGTGATCGTAACCTATGATGATCTTCCATATGTAGGCCAGGTCCTTGAGGTTGTGCGAGAGGAAGTCCAGGTTAGCTCCATGCGGCAGGTGGGTGAAAAGAACTTATTCATGTGGCCACAAACTCCAGATGTCATTTTCTACTGTAAAAAAGATGTTCATGCTGTCATCTCAGAACCTGAGCCAGCAACCTCACGCTACTCTAAGTTGAGCAGTCAAGATTGGACAAAGTTCAGAAATAACTGGGTTTAATAAATGCTTGCAGTTAACACCATGTACCTCACTTTCACGTGGACATTCCAAATACCCATCAGCATCATGATGATTGTCAAGTTAAATGAAATGTTCAAAACAAAGCCATGAATGTGTGCTGCACTTATAAATGTTTGTGATGAGTTTTAGAAAAACAAAAATGTTTATGAAATGTTTGTGTTCATGAAAATTCTGTGAAATTTTAATAAAATCTGTTTTAAATCTATTTTTTTGTATGGAATTTATCATTTATTGATCTCTTTAAATATATTTGTGACTATATGAGGTCTTCGTGTCATTTGGAGCGACCACTCATCATGTGGTGCGACCAAACCTATGGGCTGAAATATGTGCCACCAGAAACTGAATTTGAACCATTTATATTTGAATTTGAATGGCTAAACTTGAATAATTGCATTGAAAAACTGAATTTGAATCACATAATTTGAAATTGTATTGTTTAATTAAAATTGAATTTATTCAAAAACTGAATCTGAATTGTATCATTTGAAATTGAATTTATTAGTTTGGAACTGAAGTCCAATAAAATTTGATCCTCAACTCTCTATATATCTTCACATTAACTTCTCACAATTCAGATTCAGTTCTCAAATTCAATTTCAAGTTACTGAGACAGACATCCGGGTAGTTGGAGGATGAAGGAAGAGCAATCGAGCGCAGATCGATAGATAGCGTTCATTGGTTGGTTTCACGTGGCGTCACGCTGCTGCATCGCGAGCGCGCAATTCAGATGGAGGGCAGGAAGTGAAATAGCTGAGGATCTGCCGTCTGCCAAAATGCCAATGTTTTGTGTAGTTCACGGCTGCTCAATCGTTCTAATCGAGAAAAGGGAAAGGGTTTTTATAGAGTAGATTTCTCGATTTTTAACGTACGTCTGCGGTCGGGAGGAGCAGAGTCTGTTAATGCCCGTGTCTGCAGCGACCACTTCGTCGGAGGTATGTTAGCTAGCCAACGTGTTTTTTGTGCCTGTGTTTATATAGCATTAGGTTGTCATTAAATGCTCATTTACTTAGTAATGCTTATTAAGTTACCGGTAGTCTAATATGGACTTCATTGGGGCTTTTAGGTTGCCCTAAGCTTGTCTAATCTTTCGAGTCTGTTGTCCCATTGGAGTAAGGAGGAGGGATAATAATCAGTCAGTCCAGTACCTGAGCCCTCACACATGTAGTGTCCAATACCTGATACCTGCTTCTTGGCTCTGATGATGATAAGTAAGAGGACAGGGAGTAGTAGTACCTGAGCCCCGACACATATCAGTCTGTTAATATGTTTTCAACAAGTGTAATACTTTTATCCACTAGTCCAATTGTACTGGCTATATGTATTATATGTAATGAAATGGATTCTAATCTGTTATTGCACACCATGTTCTTGTTATTATAACAATTGTTGAAAAATCTAATCTTGTAAATAAACCACCATGTATAATTCTGTCTTCTCAATGGCATTTAATCTTTTCATTTAAATTATACAACAACCAGAACTCACAAAGACCACACTCATAACAATAGTCAAAATGTAGAGTGCCTAGATCCTTTCATTACATTATACATGTGAGTTTGTAACTTGCTGTCCCAGTATTTCTGGAGTATACCGTTTCTAAAAAGCACTCAACTTTAGGGATAACATCATCCCAAAGTTCAAGATCGGGCAAAATCCTTTCAACAAAAATGTCATTGTGGTTCCACACAACAAAATCACAGTACTCAGCGTCTACAATGTGAAGCTGTCCCTGAACTTGGTAGTAGTAGTCATGTGTCCGGTCCAGCATGACATTATAATAATAATAATGCATTTTATTTAATGGTGCCTTTCATAACACCCAAGGTCACCTCACAAGCAATATACAGGTCACTGCATAAGACAATACACACAACAAACAAGCCGCATACAGATAAAGTGCATTAAAAACTCAATACCATATGTTATAAAAAAGCTTGTATAAAAGATATGTCTTAAGGCGCGTTTTAAAAGTCAACAAGCAGTAAGCTATTACGAACATCAAGGGGAAGAGATTATCCCCATCATTGATGAGGCAGAAGCCCTTTTCCCCAGCACACAAGCGCAGATTGGCTTCATCTTGGTGAGAGTGTGGACACTAAAATCACAAAGAGAAGGACACGTGAACAATAGATTAACAAATATATTTTCTGCCTTTTTGCTCAGTTTAGGACTTGAGACACGACTCAGACTCGAGATTTAGGGACTTTACTACAACAGAGACTGTAATATTACCTTAATCTACGCAGATGCCAGTTCAGTGACAGTCACAAGCAACAATCCCATCAGGGGAGGACCCCATGTATGGCCACTTGGGGTTCAGCCAGAGACCACTGTCCATACAGGAGAAGCCTGCATGCTCCCGACCCATCAGCTTCTCATAGACTCCTCTGGCTTGTGCTTCATGTTTGCATCCATAACTGTACACAGTACACATGCAAAACATGAAAAGGAAATGATTACTTAGTATTGGATGTGTAGAGCCAGTTCAGTGATTTAAATGCCATTTCCCTAACCCCTATACTTAGTTCTACTCCTGCATAACCATAGTCTTATAACCCTATAACTAATAACTAACGTGCACCAAAGCAATGTGTTACTATACATTTCATTTAATATTCCACCAGTAAGATACATTTACTTAATAGACAAGCTTCTTTTTATCCAAATTATACCCTTTGTTGTCAGTGTTTCTTTTCTGGACATAAACACTGTTTACACGTGCCTTACCTCTGCCTTACCCTAATTCAAACCCTAAATACCTTGTAGCGGCTGTGGTGAACCTATATGCTTCTGGGTAGCATATGGCCTTGATCAAGCTCTTGGATGGTTGCTGTGGGTTGGTCTTAATAGCTTGTTTCAGCTTGGAAGCAGTTATACGTCCAGCTCTTTGCCTAAACCAAATCCTGCATGCACTCTGACTTCGAGTTGCCCTCTCTACAGCCTGGACCTGGGACATGATGAGCTCTTCTAGGTGGAATACCTGGCATAGCTCTCCAAGCTCTTTGGGGGTAGCTGCAGAGTCTCTGGTGTTCTGTATTCAAGAACAGTTTTAGGAAGCATACTAGATTTGGGGATGAATTCTTTGTAGTAAGGCTCCCTAGCCATCAGTGCTGCACTCCTTGGACAGTTTTTGCTTAAAGTCTCAAAAAAACTAGCATATGTTTCTGACCCTCTCTTCACTCTTGGGCATGAAGTGATTTCCCAACCTGGTTTTCAGTTGTCCTGCCATCAATAGAGCGGTCAAGCTTTTTTTTTTGGCTTTAGCAGAGGAGAAGTCGATCAGAGCTACTGGAGCAGCAGGAATCTGAAAATAAGTTAACACAAAGAAGATCATTAAGTCCACATTTCTGTGGTCCATAACCATAACATATCTATATGCAGTATAAATCTGCCGTTTATCCTATGGCTGTGAGCAAAACAGGTAAGGCTATCATCACAGGATTGAGATGCCAAACTGTGTTTATGTGGGTCTTTGCTGTCTTAGCTTCTCTTTGTCCAACAGGGAAATTGTGACGGACCACATTGTCACAAGCTACACATATTAAGGCAGAATATAGAATAGAAATAATTTAATAATCCCCAACATTAGGTATGATGGAATATAATGAAAATCCCTAAAAGAAGATGAAATGTAGATGAAGACAAGCAATCTGCCTGATGAAGTAACCAAAGGGGCACAATATAAACATTAATTTAACATCATAATTTAGCCTACAGTTACACAGTGTCCAAAAATACAGTGTCACCTTACCTTTTTACATGTGATGGCATCAGCCACTTGCACTGCTCTGTTGTGCAGGAAGCTGTATCAGCTTTCTTTCGAAGTGTAAATGTGCTATTTTTGTGTTCTAGTCAAACGGAATTAGCTAACTTATGCATTCAATTCAAATGAATAGGGCTAGTGCTATGGTGTAATTGCCCTGAAGTTTATGGCCTTACATTATGCTAGCACCTGCCAAACACAGCGACACATAACTTACACGCTTACTACTCTCTCTCTCTCTCTCTCTCTCTCTCTCAGTAAGCAGTAACGTTACTCTGACAATGACAACCACGAGGAGAAGTTATCGGGAAAAAAAAATCACAATGAAGACATGACCAGTCTACTTGGCGCGGCTAACACTAGCTACGTTTGCAACAACATTTTCACCGGAGGAAGAGGCAAGCGCTTAGAAATAATAAACACCAGGCAAAAATGTTGTTACCAGAGCTAGTAGGCTACCATAAAAGCGTGGGATTATAGCTACTGTGTTTGCAACGTCGGGAGAAAGATTTAATTTCCCTGTTTCTACAAAATAGCTATAACATTAACAACAGTTAAACAAAAGATCGTTAGATCGTAAAAAAAATGTCATTACCGTATTTGTCCCAGCCGAATCCATGGTGGTGGTCACGCTAAGTCAGGCAGCACTTCTTCTTTGTTTCATGGCGGGTAGCGCCCTGTGCTCCAAAACATTGGTGCTGATTGGCCCAAGAGGAGTCCTGTGCGCCAATGAACGCTATCTATCGATCTGCGCTCGATTGCTCTTCCTTCATCCTCCAACTACCCGGATGTCTGTCTCAGTAACTTGAAATTGAATTTGAGAACTGAATCTGAATTGTGAGAAGTGAATGTGAAGATATATAGAGAGTTTAATTTTCAGTGAGGATCAAATTTTATTGGACTTCAGTTCCAAACGAATAAATTCAATTTCAAATGATACAATTCAGATTCAGTTTTTGAATAAATTCAATTTTAATTAAACAATACAATTTCAAATTATGTGATTCAAATTCAGTTTTTCAATGCAATTATTCAAGTTTAGCCATTCAAATTCAAATATAAAGGGTTCAAATTCAGATTCTGGTGGCACATATTTCAGCCCATACAAACCTAGCAATTACTGTATTCAATTAAAAATAAAATATTTAATTTATGTGACTGAAATATTAATCACTGATACAGTATGCTTAAGTGAATGATATTTTTTAAACATTTTTATCAGTTTTATGCGATTTACAGGAAAAATAAGGCTTTATTTACATTTAAGAAGGTGACTGTGACATTGAAGAACAAAAATATGAGATCATTATAAAAAATCACAACAAATGCAAATCATTTATTTCTTAACACTTTATATTACTGAGAACTTGTTAAAAATGTTATTCAGGTTAAGGAAAATTTATGAATTTTAAGATAAATCACGGTTGCACCACATGACATTTTTCTAGGCCACGGCGAATTCATCTAGATAAAAAAACACTAAAATCACTTAATTAAAATTTTTAATATGAATTTATGTGTACACAACATTCTTAATGTTTGAACAATTGCAATAGATATACTTATTTTGGTCATTTTAAAATTGGCCTGTTGAAAATCCTTATACGTCATTGACCCAAATACATAAGTGATCAGTCCAACTTGTGTACTATATTCCAAGTCATCTGAAATGATAAGAGCAGAATTTAAGGCATTATTAACTGAAAATCCTGACATTTATCCTAGCTCTCCTTGGCGTGGTCATGAGAGTTCATAAGAGAAGTAGCAACGTCCGATTCTTAAGCGAATTATTCTTCTCAGTCAGATCTTTTCAATGAATGGGTGTTCAAGATTTGGACTGATCTGATTTGGGTGCAACGGTTAACAGCCTACTGGGGGAAAAAAAAAAATCTTTTGGGTTCCGCTGGAGAAAGCAAGTTAACATCCATCCATATTCTATAGCCGCTCATCCATTGTAGGGTTGCGAGAAGTGCTGGAGCCTGTCCCTGTGTGAAGCCTGTCCCTGCTGTCTCGGGCTAAAGGCATGGAAACACCCTGGATATGTTGCCAGTCCATCGCAGGGCTAGCGCACACAGCCAAACGCATTCACACACACACCTATGGGCAATTTAGAGTCTACAATTCACTTGATCTGTATGTCTTTGGATTGTAAGTAAACATAGCACCCAGCAGAAACCAACACAACATGGGGAGAACATACAAACTCCACACAGAAAGGCACAGGTTGAGGTGCTTTGCACTGAGCCACTGTGATGGTGGAACTGTTTTGGTGGAAATACAAGTTTGTGCATTACATGTTTTGGTGTTGCAAATGTTGTTACATGTTTATGGAGCAAAGATGACTGTACTGTGAAGTATTTTAGCTTTTGCTGTCCCCCATGGCTGATCTGCATGATGCTGCCGTCCCCCTTAGGCTTGTAATGCTCTCTGTGGGTCTGGGTCTGTATGGAGCTGGAGTTTTTCCAGCTGGGTTTTTGTGAGGTGGAGAGCAATATAGCAGCAGGGTCCTAACGCAGTTCCAGACGACTTCCTTAACCAAAAGAAACACTTATTTCCTCCCCCCTTCCTCTTTTCAAATGCTTTCTAACCACTGATCCAGACTTTCAGGGAGATTTATTTGCTTAATGCTTTTAATGTGTATGAGATGTACTGGAACTGTCCTATTTACTGTCTATGCCAACATATGTTGTAGACAATGTGCTAACAATTTTGTTGGCTCCAAAAATCCCTCTTAAGAGCACAGAGAACTCAAGAGGAATGACATCATTTAGCATACTGATGCTTAAAATTATATTTGTAGACTTTTCTGACACTCCTCTGCACTGCATGGAGACATATTTTAGGTTGGCTTTTGATAAGACCTGCATTTATGAAGTTTAATTACCCACTGTCTAATGTCCCATTAAATAATTTGGCAAGTGCAGTGTTGATTTATTTCCTATTGCAACATGACATATGGATGACACACATCAAAGGGATAATGCCCTTAAAATAGTAATAGACTTTAGTATAACATTAACAATAATTTACTACTCTATAGTCAGTCACATGAGGTATATGGAGGCACATTTTAGAGTGCATTCACTCAAATGCAACATCAGTCCATAATAGTTTTGGTCTGGATTCCCAGAAAACAATGATTGTAAATATAAAATACATTCAGTGTATCTGCTAAAAGTGAGTTTTGTCAACTTACAGGCCACATGACCTAATACTGCATGTCTGTTTTAATAGCTGTGCTTTCTGTGAATCAGAAACCAACTAGAGTCTAAACCAACACATTTCCGGTGCAGCAGGACTGGAAAGACTATGTCATCCAGAAACAGTGCTGTGACTTCCTCTTTGCTTTGCTGTCAGTCACATTACATGGAATAGGGTAAAAAATTCCACAATAATACGTTTCATCAGGGCTTTTAGACATGCATGCTACTTTGCATATACTGATGCACTGTTTTATTGCAATACATCTGTCATTGTTTATTGAAATCAGGCCAATTACTAGAATCTTAAATGTAGGTTAATCTCATATCAAATATAACTTTTGAAGAGGTTATATAATTAAATTTAAAAAATTTGGTCTCCCCAGTCCAAAAAGACAAGCATTGAAACTACACTAAAACACAGTTCATTGTTGTGATGTCACAACAATGACATTGACACATGAATGCCCACATTTACCAATTTACCGGTAAATTAGTCCTCCCAGTCATAGTGAAATAGTAACAACATGATCACACGTTAAGTCGTCATGTTGTTTGCGAAAGTTCTGCTACCTGAAGATCGGTAACATTACGCACTCACTGATAAGCGGCATCTCCCATCAGACATGTTTGCATTGGCTCGACCACATTTACCTTCCTTAGTGACATGACCAGATGCACATTGTATCAGAATTGTGGGAGACCTGGGTTCGTATCCCATGTTGAAACCAGGAAGTAATCACGTTTGCAGGTCAGGTGACTAGTGTGATTCGGAGGTTGCATTTGTTTTCCTCCTAAAATACAATTATTACTCCACTAATTGTTAGGTTTTTTTGGGGGAGGGGGGGTACAGTACATAAAATATGCATTTCTCATCACAGTATTACATCCTGTACAGCAGAAAACAGCTTGCTTTACAACTCGCTTTTGGCTCCTTCCCCCATGTTTTGAATTTTGGTCAGCACAGACCGAACTTTGATTAAGAAAAGTCTACAGACTTTCTCAGATTTCAATGTGAGATAAGGAGGAAATAGGATAGTATTCCTCAACACAAGAATATAACATTCCAGTTGGTATTTAACGAATGAGTGTGAAATATGGGAGATCTTTTTGGGAGAAAATGTTTTGCTGTTCCTGAACCCATAACCTGTAATTAGACTTGGTGTTGTGACGTTTACATAGACATCTTAAAAGTAATTAGCAGATAATGGAGATATCTTACAAAACCTCTTAAAGTAAGGATAAACTGGTAAATATCTTAGCCATGCCACACTTGGATAAATCACACACACTTGCTGCTTAAAACATGCACTTATGTACACACACATACACATTTTTTTGTGTGGCTTTTCTTATAAGGACTCTCCATAGACATAATGATTTTCATTCTGTACGAACTATAGATTACATAGCCTAACCCCCTACAAAAAAACTTTCTGCATTTTTACATAAACATTTAGTTGTATGTTTTTGAAGCTGATTTAAATTATGGGGACACTAGAAATGTCCTCATAAACCACATTTATATATTTATATATATATATATATATATATATATATATATATATATATATATATATATATATATATATATATATATATATATATATATATATATATATATATATATATATATATATATATACACTCACCTAAAGGATTATTAGGAACACCTGTTCAATTTCTCATTAATGCAATTATCTAATCAACCAATCATATGGCAGTTGCTTCAATGCATTTAGGGGTGTGGTCCTGGTCAAGACAATCTCCTGAACTCCAAACTGAATGTCAGAATGGGAAAGACAGGTGATTTAAGCAATTTTGAGCGTGGCATGGTTGTTGGTGCCAGACGGGCCGGTCTGAGTATTTCACAATCTGCTCAGTTACTGGGATTTTCACGCACAACCATTTCTAGGGTTTGCAAAGAATGGTGTGAAAAGGAAAAACATCCAGTATGCGGCAGTCCTGTGGGCTGAAAATGCCTTGTTGATGCTAGAGGTCAGAGGAGAATGGGCCGACTGATTCAAGCTGATAGAAGAGCAACTTTGCCTGAAATAACCACTCGTTACAACCGAGGTATGCAGCAAAGCATTTGTGAAGCCACAACACGCACAACCTTGAGGCGGATGGGCTACAACAGCAGAAGACCCCACCGGTACCACTCATCTCCACTACAAATAGGAAAAAGAGGCTACAATTTGCAAGAGCTCACCAAAATTGGACCGTTGAAGACTGGAAAAATGTTGCCTGGTCTGATGAGTCTCGATTTCTGTTGAGACATTCAGATGGTAGAGTCAGAATTTGGCGTAAACAGAATGAGAACATGGATCCATCATGCCTTGTTACCACTGTGCAGGCTGGTGGTGGTGGTGTAATGGTGTGGGGGATGTTTTCTTGGCACACTTTAGGCCCCTTAGTGCCAATTGGGCATTGTTTAAATGCCACGGCCTACCTGAGCATTGTTTCTGACCATGTCCATCCCTTTATGGCCACCATGTACCCATCCTCTGATGGCTACTTCCAGCAGGATAATGCACCATGTCACAAAGCTCGAATCATTTCAAATTGGTTTCTTGAACATGACAATGAGTTCACTGTACTAAAATGGCCCCCACAGTCACCAGATCTCAACCCAATAGAGCGTCTTTGGGATGTGGTGGAAACGGGAGCTTCGTGCCCTGGATGTGCATCCCACAAATCTCCATCAACTGCAAGATGCTATCCTATCAATATGGGCCAACATTTCTAAAGAATGCTTTCAGCACCTTGTTGAATCAATGCCACGTAGAATTAAGGCAGTTCTGAAGGCGAAAGGGGGTCAAACACAGTATTAGTATGGTGTTCCTAATAATCCTTTAGGTGTGTGTGTGTGTGTGTGTGTATGTGTGTGTATATATATATATATATATATATATATATATATATATATATATATATATATATATATATAATAGAATGAAAGCATTTAAGCTCGCGCAAAGCGAAGAAAAGGAAACTGCTAATGAAATAGACTGACACAGTTAACGTACAGGATGAGTATAAAAACTAGGTATTAGGGCTAGGCAATAAAAGAATATCGATATATATCACGATAAGCTTTTGAGGAATTTTCGATATTTACTCCGTGTCGCTAAAACACAAGCAGTTCGGCTTTCTCATGGTGCGTTTCCACTGGGGCGGACGAAATCCACTCACAGCGCTAGGAGAGGGCTTGCTCCGCACCGCTGCCAATCCTACGATCCACCTTGCGAGCATGATGCTCGGCTTTCATAGGAATGAATTCACAACGTGCCAGTGGTAACATAGGGTCAGACTGGATGAACTTACTAATGCTAGCTGCCTTGCTAACAATTAGTTTACGTCGGACACCGGATTAATTCCATCCGCACCGCGAGACTTCATGACAACGGTTGCGCCCTCTCATCATCTCTAGTGAAGAGCGCGACAGAACAACAGTGATGTGGACAACAGCTCTGATCTTTCTGCGCTGTAATCTTGAATATTGTTCTTTAGCAAAAAACATCCATCATATCTGCCCTGTCCCGCTCTGCACCTGTTGCCTCTTTTCCCTGCATGTGTGTAGACATGAAGCGGCGCATGAGTTAACGTGGTTTCAATGCACCTTTTAGACCATAATGTTTTTTCCCTTCTAAATGTATCTTTATTAATCAGCATGTTACGAGCCTTTAATAATAAACAAATCGAATTAACAAAATGATTTCTGTTCTAATTTTGTGAAAATTAATTAGATGTCTGGAATGGATAAGGAAAGACTAAAATTACTTGTTGGTGGACTAGTCTCTCACTTTAATGAAAATATACAAATGTTTTTTACATTTAAAAAAAAAATATATATATATTTTTCACATTTTCTCTCGGGACGCACCTGAACCCACATTCAGCATCATTCCACAGTCACAAGGGCTTCTATGCCCCATACTTGGGTATCTGAATCTAAAGAAATATAAAAAATATTTCATTTTAATGTGAAAATATTCCAACAAATACTGGACTGCTGTCACTATGCTTCAGAACAAACAGATGATCTTTTAACATTCATTTTCAATTGATAAACGGTAAAAGACGGTAAAATTGGTAAAAGATCCCACAGACCCCACTGCTTTGGCCGTCTCTGGACCCGCTGTGCAGTTTTGTTGAGACTATTTTGACTGTTTAGAATTTATTTTTCTTCTTTTCGTCTGTCAACTTTGAAATGAAAAAAAGAAAGTGCAATGTGTAAATGTATATCGTGATAAATATCGATATCAAACAATGTGAAAAAGATTATTGTGATTACAATTTTGGCCATATCACCCAGCCCTACTCGGCATATAATGGTTATCATGTTTATATTGTATCATGTCATGTTTTTGTTGAAGAAAACAAGCATATCCACATGCTCATTAAACTATACTCCTTTATACACACCAGTTTAAATGATGAAATGTCCCTTACCTCAGCTAGCATAGTCTTTCTCGGATGCCATGTTTGTTGTTTACAGAAGCGTTGCAGGGATTTTGTTGCTATGGGGATGCTGCTTTCTGACGAACTGCACATATATGAGAGTAAATTGTACACCGCTTATCCAGTACATTTAAACAGGAACCCAGCTTTCTCTCAGTAAGCCACATTCTCACAATAACCCACTTTTATGGTGTCTATTTGAACGTACTGAGTGACAGAACCATTTGCTCAACAAATGTGATCAACTTGTGTCCACACTCAACAGTGCCAGCCAGTTTATTCTGTTATAATTCAAATAGTATTTTTACTATTTAAATAATTATTGCAGAACGAATATTCGACTACTCGTGCACATCCCTAGTAATTACCAGTTTGTAACCTAAAAAATGTCCTCAAAACACACACACACACACAGCCTGTTCTTTATTTTTGAGTCGTACATTGCGGAATCCGATAACATGAAGTGTAGATTTTTCTTGAACTATTTGTGTGTCAGTCTGCTTTGTGTCTGTCTTTAGTCATGCTTTATTAGAAGAATCCACTGTTTTGCTCCTACATTTTTTAGAATACAGTGTTCTAAAACTGTCACTTCTCATAACAAACATATGGCTACTCTTATATTCACTGTTGTGCTTTTATTAACGTGCTGTATGCAATGTTTTTTTATTTTTTATTAGCTCCGGTAAGTCAGTTTTCAACAACTCAAAGTGACAGCAATTATCGATCATAAAAAAACAATAATTGCATGTAGGGATGTCAATTTTCAGACATTTTCATAATTGAAATAGTTCATATTTATACCACAAAACGGACGGGGAGAACTCCAATTAATGAGCATGTAGCCTACTGTTTAAATATTATTTAAATTAAACACTTTAAGAAAAGTGACTGTTAGCATTTTCCTCTTACTGAACACATTTGTTCTGAAATTGATTAATCTATGATCGATAAGCTTAATCATATTAAAAATGACAATTATCGATTCTTTGTTAATCATTAACATCCCTAATTGCACACTGACCAAAACAGAAAAGGGGCCTCGTTTTGTGATGTCATTGTGGTGTCATTTTCGGTGGTATCTAGACAACAATTTGCATCTACACTGTTCATGGGACGTTCACACAGGGTGCATTCTTCCTTTACAAAAAGCACGTAGTTTGAGTGCAACTGTATGGAACATAATCCAGGGGTCTTAAGGTCCTGAAAGTGTTTTGTTTTTTGTTTTTATTAAAGATATGTTTTCCAAACAAAAATATTTTTTACTTAACACCGCATCTTAAAAATGGGACCATAGTGGAGCAAGATGCTGAAAATATAGACAGACCTGATGTAACAGAAAAGACGTCCATCCGCCACAGAGACTAATAATTAAAAATGGCACAAACACTTGTCTATTAAAATCTGGGATAGACAAAATAATCAAAATGCCCATGCCCGAAATAGTGAGCCCATGTCTCTCTTTCTTGTTAGAGCTGTGCTCTTTGTTTATGGCTCAGCCCCTCCAATTTCTCCATTTCCTGTCAAGTTTTGCCAGGTCTCGCAAGACTACAGAAAATCCTCTCTCTGCTTCCACGCACCTGTTATGTGTGTGTTGAAGGAGAAAGTCAAGATACAGAGGAGCTCTGTGCCTCAAAGTTCAGATGTGCCTTTGTGTGGGTCCAAAAAGCCCAGCTGAGAAGTCTCCTACATCCACATACACACACGCACAAACTGGAGTGTTGAACCTTTTGTGCAATGGCACAATCCAGCACAGTATAACAAATTACCCTGTTTGGATGGCAACAGGATAAGAGTTGTGAGTCTGCCTCCAGTGTAGAGCTGTTTGCAATTGTTGACATTTAATGGAGCACTAACAAAGGCTATTGCTTTCAACTGTAATTTTCAATGTATCCCAGTGTCGTGACATCCCTATTGAGATGATAGCGGGCGAGGGAGATAAATGACCTCTCTCTCTGCCTGTCTGTACTCCACAGTGGCCAGTTAATAACTTTTACTGTGTTTACTCTGCCTGTGCTGGCAGTCACAGGGGTTTCCTGTGTTTGTGCGAGTGTGATATAGGCACTGAAACTACATGTGATGCAAGGTAAATAATAGCTTGGCTCCTCTGCTTTGAAATAATAGGGATCGATGTTTTTTTTTATCAAAATCAGCTTTATTGCCAAGTATGCTTACACATACAAGGAATTTGTCTTTGTGACAGGAGCTTCCAGTGCACCACAATACAAAAAAAAACAAGACAAAACAGTAGCAAGACATAGCTAATAAAATAAATTAAAAAAAATATAATAATAATACATATATGTACATACACACAGACGGACACCTTCATACATACACATACGTCTTCCAAATCTAAAACAAATGTTATATAAAGTACAAAAATACAGTATGTTATGTACAGTTCAAAAAGTTGTTTTTTTTCCTTTGTATGTAATGGCAGAAGAGGATATGTTAGATAATATAAATAGACTTAAACTGTGTTTTGCACATAATTATTGCTCAATGGAGCAGATTTAACCGTTTATGTGATGGATAGCCTGAGGGAAAAAAACTGTTCCTGTGCCTGACGGTTCTGGTGCTCAGAGCTCTGAAGCGTCGGCCAGAAGGCAACAGTTCAAAAAGGTAGTGGGCTGGGTGAGTGGGGTCCAGAGTGATTTTTATAGCCTTTTTCCTCACTCTGGAAGTGTATCTCTTGAAAGGGGGGCAGGGGGCAACCTAATTTTTTTGTGATGCCTCATTACAGCAACAACATGAGCTGAAGCTTCTTCACAGAGAGGAGTAGATTAACATGTCAAACTCAATTAATATCTGTCAGCACAAGAGCGGTGCTTCGCAGGAAATACCTGGAGCTCTTTCAAACTTCTCCTGTGCTCCACCTTCGTTTCTGGCTTTTCCTTGAAAAACCACCTTCACAACAATGCTTCTTTTTTTCACAGCAATTTTTTTAATCTAAGCAGCGGGCTGGTTATAACCGCTATACCCTTTGGATTGCAATAAGGCTCGCTGTGGACCATGAGATCTGGTCCGAAGAGAAAAGAGCTGTTTCGATGTCAATTTGTAGGCCAACCTGATTGGCTAATCTGTTGTTATTTATGAGCAAAATAAGGTTAGCGATTAACATTACTTGAAGAAATTTTCACGCTTTGTTCTACATAAAATACACTCAGTCATACCTCGAACATATAGTCATTAGACATTTTTCCACTATCAGGCCAAATTAGGGTGTTTTAGTGCATGCCAGTTGTCTTCCCACTGTCTCTTCCGGGTCTTTATCGTGCCTACTTGGGGCTTTCTCACGGCCAATGGTTTTTGGCCCACCAATTACCCATGGGCCAAACAAGGCACAATGGTACAGGTTTGGGAAGTCAGTTTAAATGCATAATGGCCAGTTGATGCCCCTGGCTCGCAGTGGCTTTATAGTGGAAAAGTGTCTATTGTTGCTTTAAAAACATACTTTTCTAACAAGTGGCTACATAAGGACTACAATCGTTGTCTGATTCGTTAAGGGTGTAAACTCACATTCTTGTGGTAGTTGTAGTAGTTATGTAGCATCTTGTTGGCAACTTGTGTTTTCCAATGCTTCTAAATGAATGTTTGACTGTGTGGAATTTATTTATTGTAGAACAAAACATGAAAGTGTCTTCAAGTAATGTTAACCACATACATAATTTTGCTCGAAAAATAGCTCGGAAATAAATAAAAAATTGCTTTAGAGAAAAGAAATGGAACACATGGCTTGAAAATGCTAATTCTCTTCTGGGATAATGTAGGACTTCAAACTGAACAGCTCTATAGAGAGAAATAGATCTATGAATTGGGTTAAACTAGAGATTTGGAGTGTTGAGGAGAGAGGAAGTGACAGAAGAAAGCAAAGGTTTGGTTCTTCTTGGAGTCTGTGTTGGTTCTTTTCAAAGCTCCTGATGGTCACATCAAAGGCTTTGCAAACTGAGCTCCACATGTTTGCCATGATTTCCCATACAGTGTCAACAACCAGACAGCAGATTTGTGTTAGTTCAACACATAAATTTACCTAGTGAGATGGACATAATAGAAAAAAGGCTTAGTTTCCATTGCTGACAATAAGTGTTGAGTCCGGTTGAGTTTTTGCATGCGAGACAGTACTGTCTGTGAAGGACAAAGCTGTTTGAAGGTGGGAGGCTGTTGTGCATAGCTTGAACATATGTGCTGGATCAAAGCTTTCTGGGTGTTGGGGATCTGTAGCATCTGGAAGTGGGCCAAAGATGGCTGTAACTCTGGCTGGAAGTCAAATTCGACTAGTCATCATTTCCTTTATATTCATGAATTAAAGCGACAACTGATTGGACAATTGAGTAATATCATCTGGAAAACACAACCTGTTTGGTCAGAGAAACTATAACCCAACCCGTAAATCATGTGGAAAGCCGATTTAAGGCTGACAATGTCAACTACACTAGTAATAGTTGACTTGTCTATGCAACCCCTCCTGTGAACAATGTTAATCATGTTTAAATATTAATTTACACAGAACTCAAATTTATAGGATTTTTCTTGCTTTGTTGAAGTAAAAATGCTGATGTAGCCTGCTATGATGACATTTTATTCCAATGAGGTAGAGATTGTTTCCAAACTTTTGGCCTCAACTGTGTGTACAGGACACGTGTTTGCCTTCTAAAGAGTAATTTCAGAGGTAATCACTGCATTCCAGGGCTTTCTTTCTGCTCATGAAGCTGGTTTTGATTCTTTCTTGAGTTGAAGCATGCAATCACAGATGACAAACATGCACTAGAAAGCTTTATGTTCCCCCTCAAGCTCCTCTCCCACAACAGTTTCTCACAGCTTGAGCTTTGCCCTGGTTTTTGTCTACATTGATCAGCCACAACATTAAAACGACTGACAGGTGAAGTGAATAACATTCATTATCTCGTTACAATGGCACCTGTCAAGGGGAGGAATATATTAGGCAACAAGTGAACAGTCAGTTCTTGAATTTCATGTGTTGGAAGCAGGAAAAATTGGCAAGCGTAAGGATCTGAGTGATTTTGACAAGGGCCAAATTGTGATGGCTAGACGACTTGGTCAGATCCTCTCCAAAATGGCAGGTCTTGTGGGGTGTTCCAGGTATGCAGTGGTTAGTACCTTCCAAGAAAGGACAACCGGTGAACCGGCGACAGGGTAATGGGCACCCAAGGTTCATTGATGCATGTTGGGAGCGAAGGCTAGCCCATCTGGTCCAATCCCACAGAAGAGCTACTGTACCACAAATTGCTAAAAAACGTAATGCTAGCGTTGATAGAAAGGTGTCAGAACACACAGTGCATTGCAGCTTGCTGTGCATGCACCTACAATTGGCACATGAGCATCAGAACTGGACCATGGAGCAATGGAAGAAGGTGGCCTGGTCTGATGAATCACATTTTCTTTTAGATCATATGGACAGCCGGATGCTTGTGCGTCGTTTACCTGGGGAAGAGATGGCAGCAGGGTGTACCATGGGAAGAAGGTGCTCTAGGCAATGTTCTGCTGGGAAACCTTGGGTCCTGGCATTCATGTGGATGTTACTTTGACACGTACCTACTACCTAATTATTGTTGCAAATCACGCACACCCCTTCATGGCAATGGTATTCCCTGATATCAGTGGCCTCTTTCAACAGGATAATGCGCTTTGCCACACTGCAAAAAATTTTCAGGAATGGTTTGAGGAACATGACAAAGAGTTCAAGGTGACTTGACCTCCAAATTCCCCAGATCTCAATTCGATTGATCATCTATGGGATGTGCTGGACCAACAAGTCCAATCCATGGAGGCCCCACCTCGCAACTTATTGGACTTAATGGATCTGTTGCTAATGTCTTGGTGCCAGATACCACATGACTCCTTCAGATGTCTTGTGGAGTCTATGCTTCGATGCGTCAGAACTGTTTTGGCAGCACATGGGGGACCTACATTAAATTAGGTAGGTGGTTTTAATGTTGTGGCTGATCGGTGTATGTCAGTCTACCAGCTGATCCCCCTCCCTGTAGCATGTATTATGTTGTTTTGAAAACTCTTTAGAAAAGAGGTTGAACAGTATAGGTCTTGTAAATCAAGCCATTAACTTTTAATTATTATTGCCACAAAGCAGAAATAAAATAAAGTAATAAACAGAAATTGATTGAAATTAAGTATTTAAAAAAAGTCCCGCAAATTGTTTATCGGAAACTTAAACACACAAGATAATATTAATTGGTTGTAAAAAATAGTCTGTTATGAGCAATATAGGGCAAGGCGTGTGCAGGCATTTGTGTGTAGAAGACAGGATTGTGTGTGGAAAGTTGGGGTTGAGTTTAGTTCATCAGGCAGGAAATGAGACACAGCAGAAGAGTTTTATTTAGAGTATATATGATGTGCGTGCATTGCAGTCTCCTGCTCTAGAAGTCTTGGATACTCATTTCTGTGGCCTATCTGTGTGAAATGTGTTTTCCTCTTCATGTCATTCAAATAAAGTATGTTCTTGTGTTCACAGAGACCCGGTTCAAAAGAGCTGCATAGACCCAAGCATGTCTGCACAGATAATGATGCAATCCTGCTACATGGACCGGAGCAGCAGCTTTTTTAAGGTAGGTCTATATATGCTGATGGAGTAAGATCTGCCTCTGATCTTTGCCTTGTTTGTTTGTCTGTCTGTATTTTCTTGTCATCATAGAAGTGGATTAAAGGAATGTTCTGATTTTAATACCAGTTAAAAGAATAGTTCATTGGGGGGGGACGTTAGATTGCAAATGGGGTCCTTTATCTCTCATGATAATCAAATCAATCGCCAATGGTGAAAATGCCACAAATTAGAAATGTATAGGAAAAAATGTCCCGTTATTATACTTGTATAGTTCTTAATAACTAGTAATACACATTATAACATAAAATATTATATAATGTTGATTTAATTTGATGGGTAGGTATGAAAACGTTTATCTAGACTTGGAGTATATCAGTTGGTTCTCAATTATACGGGTTGATACACATTTGTACCGCGGTTCATCTGATTTTGAAATCTAGCAATGCACCTGATGTATCTAGTTCAGCAGCGTCAAATACAAAGGCAAATGCAAAGTACAATTCATTAAAAAAAAAATTGAGAAACGCTGTTTTAAACCCTCCAGATGCTGGCCTTGTTTAATTGAATATTATGGGTTCAATTTAAGTTGAACTCCGTTGACGGCATTTGTAGTACATTGTCGAGTACCACAAACATTTATTTTGGCCTGTCCCTACTTTTCTTTCTTTTAAGGAAAAAAAAAAAGCAAAAATCTGGGTAACAGTGAGGCTTTACAATGGAAATGTATGGGGCCAATCATTAAACTTTAAAATACTCAAAAATATACTGTTTCAAAAGTGTGAAGATGTAAACAATATGCGTGTTAACATGATTTTAGTTTGATAAAATCACTTACTAATCTTTTCTGTGTAAAGTTATAACCAATTTTGAAACTTCTTTGTCATTTCGACATAACACAGCAAACCTTAAAATGACTTAAAAGGGTAGTTCACCCAAAAATGAAAATTCCCTTATAATTTACTCACCTTCCTGCCATCTGAGATGTATATGACTGACTTCTGCAAAACACTAAGATTTGTAGAAAAAGTTCCAGACTCAGCAGGTCCTCAGAATGGGACTGATGGTGATTTAGATATTTGTAGTTCCAAAAAGTACAGATAGTCAGCATAAAGGTAATAATTTATCATTATTAATCATTATTATGCCACACATGCTGTCTATTGAGCAAAACTTGTATTGAACCCGGAATATTCCTGTAAGTGCCATATTCTAACTTTGATTTCTGCTTCTTTTTTTACATTAAGTGAAGTAAAAATTATTTTCTGTTGTAAACAACAGCATTTGATTCTCACATTTGACAATCCATTAAGCTTAACTTTGACTGAATCTGGAGCATTCCTTTGAGCATGTGTGTTGGCATGGAGTTCATGCATGTATGTTGTCATCACATAAGCATTGTTTGCTAACTGGGCCACTCATAATTACAAAGCTGATTTTCCTTGTTTAGTCTCTTAGTACTCTAAGAACTGGATGACAACCTAATAGCTTGTAACAGAAAAAGATTTTAAAACCAACAACCGAAAAACACTGCCACTGGACAAATTAGCTTTCTGTATGGCTTGTCTTACTTTAAAGCCAGACAGAACACAGGTTATTTAAGGATCTGGGCCTCTGGAGAACCCATGGATTGCTGCTGTCCATTCACTTTGCCAGTACTGAACCATCAGTGAGCAGCAGAGGTTTTAGAAGCTCTCAGTAGATGACAAATCCAGTTTTAATCTGTGTGAACTGAGCTTTGTATGACCAGTTATTTCAGAGCAAGCTTAAAACTCCCTTCAGCATGTGTTAAGATTGTTACTATGTGCTGCAAGGTGCAGGAGGAAGTTGTAGTTCTAGTATGCATGCTTTGTTAGATTCAAACAATTAAACAGCCAATGGCAAATAAATTGGGCTTTTGCACAGACTGTGATGAATGCATGACAAGATTTTGAACATCACTGAACAAAAATGTATATTCCTCCTCGTTTCCTTAACAGAAAACACTCCCGTAGCATCTCTTCCGTGTCATCAATTTAGATGATCCTTCAGTAGAATGTGGTGAGAGGACTGAATTTTACCTTCCAGCATTTATTAAAGGGATAGTTCACCCAAAAATGAAAATTCTGTCATAATTAATTTACTTACCCATAAGTCGTTCCAAACCTATATGACTATACTTTCTTCTGTGTAATATAAATGGGGAATTTCTGAAGAATGTCCTGTGCTTTTTTCTATATAATACAGAGACTGGTTCTGTCACGCAAAAACAAGTTCAAAATAAATCTTTCAAGTCTGGACATTGTATCAGGTTTGACATCATTGACATTGGTTATTGCTTTTCTTATAATGTTTGGTTTATTACCAAATATCATTGACGTTAAACCTTACATGATGTGCCTAAAGGCACCATATTTGATTTTAAAGCTTCTACAGAGGGCTGGGTTTTTTTGTGAGTAACAACCTTTGTTTTTGTCTATTCATCACACAAAGATATTGATTGGTTTTAAAGTGGTATAGACTATTTTTATAATTAGTTTACAATGCTTTTTGGGATTTTGGCACTTCCATTCTTTATATGGGGTGGACAGCATATTTTTATTTATTTTTCTCCCAGTACGCTCCCAAGTCCTCATGGTGGCGTAGTGATTCACCTCAATCCAGGTGGCGGAGGACGACTCTCAGTTGCCTCCGCATCTGAGACCTCAATCTGTGCATCTTATCACACGGCTTGTTGACTGCATTACTGCGGAGACATAGCAAGAGTGGAGGCGTCACAATATTCTCTGCGGCATCCACGCGCAACTCACCACGAGCGAGAACCATATTATACCGACCACGAGGAGGTTACCCATTGAGACTCTACCCTTCCAAGTAACCTGGCAAATTTGGTTGCTTAGGAGACCTGGCTGGAATCACTCAGAATGCCCTGGATTCGAACTCCAGGGGTGGTAGTCATCGTCTTTACTCTCTGAGCTACCCAGGCCCCCTCCGCCAGCATATTCTTAAATATTTCACATTTTGACTTTCACAGAAGAAATGAGCTAGTATATGATGAAATAATTTGTATCTATTGGTGAACTATTCCTTCAATTCATTTTCTCTGCTGCTGTCACTAAGTGTTTATTTTTCTTACACTCCTCTCAGGACTGTGTTTGGCTGAAGCAAGCATACTAGTGAAATGTCAACACATAGATTCTTAGCATCTTTGCTCTTTTGTATGCAATGAATGACTTTACCTCACTGCCGGTTATAGAGAGGCACAGATGACTGCAACATTTGAAAGAGCTTTTAATCTTTGGGACAGACTGCAGTGCCAGTCTCCATATAGCTTCTCACAAGCATCAGAGCTTCCTAACAAATGTCCAAGTGCACCTTTTTATTCTGCTTCATCACCTCTTTAAATGCAGGGCTAAACATTAAGCATTGTCATGTACTTGTCCTCAGGACAAGTAAATTGGTCATTCACTTGTCAGAGTAAAATAGTTACATGTCTGGAGAGAAAAAAGTTTAAGGACATTTAAGTTACATGCTCAATTAACATGTCAAAGTTTATGTCGTATATTTTTTTTAAATTATGAGCGATGCCCAACCTAATAGTGTACCTATGCAATCAACTTAGCATATGCAAATGAGCATTTTCGGAACACATGAGCATGTTTAGCGCACACACATATGCCATATGTCAATAAAACACGGAGCAGCTGTTACTACTGTAGATCGCTAGCGAATTATAAAAGGATGTGCTCTTGATTACTTTCAACAGCAGAATAAGAATATGATCTTTCTAATAAGTGACACAGGCCTAAGCGATCACAAATATACAGCAGCTAGTTATTTTTTTGTCATTGACATTTTAATCGGTCTGCTTGTCCGGTCGGGCAAGTAAAATTCTCTTTCACTTGCCCCTTCAACAATCCACTTGTCCCGGACAAGCATTTATGTCGAGTCCTGAAATGGCTCATCACTAAAGCTGAAGCCTCTGGGTGAATTCATCCACACAAGTGCTATATGTTTTATACATCAGATCTCTCGCTCTGTCTCTCTTTTTCTCAGCAGGCATATGTCTGTTTGCTCCATTAAGTGTGAATGATAGGTAGTCCTTTTCTATTTCCTGTGGCCGGCATTAGTTTAGAGGAATTTGCGGTGTTCTTGTAAAAGTACATCTATTGAAAACACATTTTACGTGTTTCAGCTCAGCTCTCTCACAATGCTGATCATTAGGATTATGCAATCTGATTTCTGGGCTGTGGGGAAATTCCTTTGTTTGGAAACATGTTGCAAAACCTATCCTTTTGTATAATATTAGGAAATGGTAGTAAGTACTGCATAGCAATAAATTGGATAATCATGATATATTTGCAATAATCTTTTGTGTACTGTACATTACTGAGCAACATTGCAAATATCACAGTAGTTTTAATACACTTTTTATTTACATTTTTGTGATATTTGTTTTTTTCTTACAATTTGGCATGCCCAATTCCCAATGTGCTTTTAAGTCCTCGTGGTCATGTAGTGATTAGCCTCAATCTGGGTGCCGGATGACAAATCCCAGCTGCCTCTGCATCTGAGACCGTCAACCCAAGCATCTTATCACATGGCTTGTTGCCACGGAGACATAGGAGGCTTCACGCCATGCACCGCGGCATCCACGCTCAATTCACCACTTGCCCCACTAGAATGAACCACATTATAGCAACCACAAGGAGGTTACCCCATGTGACTCTACCCTCCCTAGCAACCGGCCAAATTTGGTTGCTTAGGAGACCTGGCTGGATTCATTCAGCACGCCCTGAGATTCGAACTAGCTAACTCAATGGTGGTATCCAGCGTCTTTAGCACTGAGCTTTAACACGATGGTTAAAGACATAAAAACTATGTTAAAGTTGGTAAATTCAATTAATTTCGGGCATCAGTTCAGACTATACTTTTCAGATAATCAATTCATAAGACTGAATCTGCAATTTATTGCGTCATTGCTCAAATGTTCCTGTAAGTCCCTGGGTGGCATTTCTTTTATGTATTGCTGTTAATGTTTTAGTTAAGATATACGTAGGTATACATTTCTGTTTATTACTATGTATTTTTATATTGGTGCATAGAAATAAAAACTAAAATATTATAATTTTTTATATGTGTGGAAACCATGCCTTTTATTATTTTTTACTACAATTTTACTTCAGCCTATAAACATTCTGCCGGTTTCAATTATGGTTGCTCTGATTTAAAAAAAAAAACACATTACACTCACTGAGCACATTAGTAGGAATACCTGTACACCTACTTATTCATTAGGGGTGTAAATCAGACATTTTATCACAATACAATCTTATATTGATTCTCTTGGCCTGCGATCCGATATTATGTGCCTATTTTACACAATCAATTAATTTTTTATTTTCCCTCAAATGCAACCAAAATATAATTAGAAAATTGTATTGATCTCTCCGAAAAGTGCAAATTTAGTAGCCACATTGGGGACATCCTAAACAAAATAAGGTACTTCAGATGTTGAAAAAATATTCTCACACACAAATGATCATCAATCGTTTGATTACAACTTATTTTTCAGTTAACCCAATTCAAAGTTCTCACCCTTGACTTGTTTCCAACTATCCGTGCTATCTGCGGATTCTTGGCTACAGCTTCCACAGTTGTAACGAAAAACTCTTGTTACAGTTATCTGGGATAAATGTTAGTAAGGGTGTAGATGTGTAAAGTCTTATAACTGATGCTGGAGCTGAGCAGGTGATTTCTCTTTACCTCATTAGTGCTGTGCAGAATGTCGGCGTTGAGACGTTTCACATGGTTGAACTTCTCCATGGTGCTGTAAAATAGCAATTTCTCATGTAAAATTTAAATGGATCACATGCGCAACAATATCGATGGAAGCCAGAATTAATCGTGCATGTGAGCCTCTCTGGTTTTGTCAAAAGAGCTAACATTTTAAGGATCGCGCGGTTGATGTGCTCACACTGATCCTGTCACTGGAGCTCGTATTTCACGGTAAGCCCATTTGACGGGTGTGCACACCAAATGGATAGAGAACAATTTGGCTTCACAGAGCCTGCGCACATCCTTGTTCCACATGAAAAGCGTATTTAGCGCTCATAAAGTGAATGTAATATGGTTGCTTCATCGCCTGACAGAAATGTGTACAGTCATGGCTGACATGAGAGTATTAAAATAAAGGTGCATCTTTAAAAACATTCTATATTGATATTTACACATTTATATGGTAACTCCGATTACCACTCTGTACATTTGTAGTGAGCGGAATAGCATCTCAGAATGCACAACACATCGAAACATGAGGCAGATGGGCTACAACAGCAGAATAGGCCTACCACAGCAGAATAGGCCTACCACGTCAGGCAATTTCTTTTTTTTTAGGACCATAGTGTTCCTACTAAAGTGCTCAGTGAGTGTTAATGTAGTTTTAAACTATTTCAGTGCAAATAGATAAATATCAAGATATTGAAAATATTTAAGGCTAAAAATATTGAGATTAGTTCTGTCAGTCGATTTACATTTTTGAATTGCATAAATTGTTTTTAAGTTAATCGTACTAATCACAGATTTTAAAAGTGCTGAAATTTGACACTATATATACTTCTTGTCAAAATGTATTTATTTCCATCTTAGGAAAGAAAACAAAAACATGTAGCAATATAATGCTTCAACATTTTCCAAACAAAGTTTTCCACAATATAAAGAAAGAAATGCACAAAAATATCACAGATTCAAGTAACATTAAACATTTCCCAAAGTCTAATTGGGAGGTTGACTAATTGAAAAAGTCCTAACATAGGTTGCATATTTATTGCATTAAATCCCTTAAACTGTCATCATCCACAATATTAATTTGCTGGTAGACTGGCTATCTGCTTTGTTACATCATTCGTGAAGCTGAGTTCATGATTCCATCAAAGCGGCAACACCAGCATCGTGCATTTGAACTCACAATTAAAATCTTGCTTGCAAACAAAATGTTTGCGAGTTACAATTTGATGTGCTTCAGTGGTAATTAAAATGTGCCTTACATAGACTGAAAAATACTTGATTTCTATTACAAGTCCCATCTTTGCTCTTTTATCAATGACAGAGAAGCATTGTCAGAGATTATTTTATTTACTGAGATGTGATAACCTCCACGGCTCCATCATAGTAGAGAGCATAACGGTCAACTAGTGTGTTAAGAAAGTTCTGCCCATAGAATGTCTAGGGGACTGCCACATTATGCTATTTTTAGTCTAAGCTTGTAGGCTCTCTTGGTAGATGTGTTGTGGCACTGTGGCGTGTGCGTCAGTGTAATGACTCCGGGTGGACACATTACAAAGGTTCCGCCTTTCACACTAGTGTTTATACTGTATTAACTGTAAATGCGTTACACCTTTTTAATTAATCGCATGCATTAACGCATTCATTCTGACAGCTCTAATTTAGATTTATAGCTATATCCGCCAGGTCTAGTGACAAGTAGATCCAAACTCATGCATACCTTTTCCTGCTCCTGAGATTTTTTACTAAGATGTTAAGCTTGATATTATTATTATTTATTTTTTTGTCTGATTCACATGGAGCATAATGAGCTGTTTTATTTTGTTTGTTCAGTAATGCTTGACCTTTGAATCCTGTGACTCATTCAGCATAATCTACAGAAACTAAGTACTGTGGTGTGACTGAAGCCCTTTTAGGCCTTTTATAGAGTGCTTTTCTTGGCTGTGAGCTGAAATATTGAAAGACCCGACAGTTGGTGTGTACAGTTGAAGTTTACATACACTTTAGCCAAATACATTTAAAATCAGTTTTTCATAATTCCTGACATTTAATCGTGGAAAACATTCCCTGTCTTATGTCAGTTAGGATCACTACTTTATTTTAAGACTTGTGAAATGTCTGAATAATAGTATAGAGAATGATTCATTTCAGCTTTTATTTCTTTCAACACATTCCCTGTGAGTCAAAAGTTTACTTATACTTTGTTAGTATTTGGTAGCATTGCCTTTAAATTGTTTAGCTTGGGTCAAACGTTTTGGGTAGCCTTCCTCAAACTTCTCACAATAAATTGCTGGAATTTTGGCCCATTCCTCCAGACACATTATTTTGGTGTAACTGAGTCAGGTTTGTAGGCCTCCTTGCTCGCACATGCTTTTTCAGTTCTGCCCACAAATTTTCTATTAGATTGAGATCAGGGCTTTTTGATGGCCACTCCAATACCTTGACTTTGTTGTCCTTGAGCCATGTTGCCACAACTTTGGAGGTATCGCAATTTACGCAATTAATCGCAATGCCCCCGGACCGTAATAAGGAAGATTAATGAGAAATGCAAGCCTGTACTATCACCTGTTTACTCCAGAGGGCAGTAAGTGAAATTTCAGCTGTGTGGCAATGCACAGTTTATACATTGAAGAAAACAACCATCCATCCAGTAGGCAGAACAACACAGACATGCTTTAAGTTCTTGTGTTGAAAACACTTGGAGCGCAAATCAAACTAAGGGATCTCAAGATGAGTTCTAAGTATTAAACTATATTTAACTTGACACCGTGACACCTAAAAATGTTATGTTTATGACGCAACGCACCCAAGACACCACACAAGCATGTCTGACGCAGGTATAAATTGATGGGTCCTTAAACAAGCTCTCAAAATAAATCTTGAACTGATTGACAAATTAATTTGCTAAATGGATTGCTGTGAACTGTATGCCAATGATTGGCTTATTTTCAATAATATGGTAGTAAACAATACATTGTATTCTAAAGCCGCATTTTGTATTGTCTTATGAATGATTAACTCTTCTGCCACAAGAATGTAATACATTTTAATTATCTGAATATATATTGTGGCAGGGCGGAGTGCGGGGCAGGGTCGTGTTCCTACACACCCGGCCCCGGTATTAGGCTAATCAAGCCTCTGAGGTATAAAGGTTGACTGCAGGGAATCGTGTGGGAGAGAGAGATAGTTTACGGACATGTCCGTCATGTGTGTGTTTGTGTCTTCTTTTAAGTTTATTATTAAACTATTATTTATATTGAAAAGCTGGATCTCACCTCCTCCTTTCCATTGATCACTATATATATATAATTTTTTTTTTTTAAATATTTAAATATAACTAAGTATAATTATTTCATCATTATATATTGAATAATTGTTATATGAGGGGCTTTCTCAGCAAATATTTGTATATGTGATTAATCGGGACACCATATAATTCGATTAAAAAATGTAGTCTGTTTAAAGCCCTAATATAAATATATATATATATATATATATATTTCTTCTTTTTTTACTTTAATTTGAAAGAGACTCATAATACACAACATTTGTTTAAACACTACCATTTGTTCCACAAAAGTGTGCTCGCTTGCGTGCCTTCTCTGTATTCTCAGCTGACCGTCATTCCGACAGTGTGCCTTTTCTCGATCATACACAGGCAATTATTTTAATAAAAAGAAAAAATAAAGATGATCAAAGTGTTTTTTAATGAATGTGATATAACTGAAAGGTGGAATGTGCGTTTCCTTCAGTATAAGTTCTGGAAAGTCCGTCTAGCTTTCTCCAGCGACTCGAGCCATTGCCCTTGCTCACCTCCGTCACGTGTTTCAGTTTGGGGCACAGGTCGGAAGGCTGGTTCTGTTCACAGCATCACAACTACCAGCTCTGATCCGGACACACATCACTATGCATGCTCCGGTAGGGCCTGTCACGCTGGAAAAACGGGACCCAAAAGCAGAGGTAAAGCACACAAGTCTTTAATGAAACGGTCTACAAAAAAGCATTACAGTACCATCTCGGTCAAGCTCAAAAGGAAGCCAATGGGACAAGAAGGATGGTGTGTTCATCAGTGTGCATGCAGTGGAGGTCTGGAACAATCCATTGAATTGTGGTGTAGGGTGAAGCAGAGCCCAGAACAACTCTCCCAACACACGGGCAGAAACCAAGGAATCCTCCTTGAGCGCGATCACCAGGCAACGGCGATCTGATGGGCAAACACCACTGGAGAAAAAGAAACCAACAGAATGGAACTTCACACTTAACAGGAGTTCAAGTTCTTTTTATATTTTATATATATATATCATATTTAAAAACAGCATCAAGGCTGACCAAAGTGCTGTACAATAAAAGAAATTCAGTTACAAAAACACACAACAATTTAAGACCAGGACATTACATGCTATTAAAAGCCAGTGAAAAGAGATGAGTTTTAAGAGAAGATTTAAAAACAGATAATGATGGTGACAATCTGATAATGATAGGCAGACAATTCTATAAAATAGGACCCACAACCGAAAAGGCTCTCCCCCCTCTATGCTACAGCCTCGAGCCTGGGACCTCGATGAGATATTGATCACTGGATCTCAGACTTCTAGTTGGATTGTAAGGATGTAGTAAGTCTGATAAGTAATTGGGAGCTTGGTTGTGTAATGACTTGTAAACAAACAATACAATTTTTAAATCAATTCTAGCTTTAACCGGCAGCCAGTGAAGTGATTTTAAAATGGGGGTAACATGATCGTACTTCCGACCTCCTTTGCTGCTGCATTTTGAACTAACTGAAGTCGAGCAATAAGAGATTTGGAAATTCCACGATAGAGAGAATTACAGTAGTCCAGACGAGAAGTGATTGAAGCATGAACTGCTATCTCCCAACGTTTTCTCCGACAAAAAGGGTTTAACTTTAGAGAGTAGACGTAGCTGAAAGAAACTGGAACCTATGACAGCACTAATATCAAATTTCTGCTGGCTATCAAACTGGACACCTAGGTTCCGTACTTGAGGAGAGAGGAAAGCATTGAGATTTCCGCAATCAGCATTAAAGACAGTCACTTCTGTCTTATCTTTATTCAAAAACAAAAAGTTTTTGGCTAGCCAACCTTTTATTTCCTCCAGGCAAGCTAGAAGAGATTGTAAAGCAATGTGATAATTTAGTTTAACCGGTAAGTAGATTTGAGTGTCATCAGTGTAATAGTAGTAGGAGATCCCATGCTTTCTGATAATGGAACCCAGAGGCAAGAATAGAGCCCTGAGGCACACCACAGGTGAGGCGGGCCACAGAAGAGGTAAATTTGCAGAGCTTAACAGAGAACGTTCAATCAGTTAAATAGGATTGTAAAGCAGTCAATGCAAAGGAGGAGGCGAGAACTGGCTTTTCAATATAAATAATAGTTTAATTTCAAACTCAAACAAAAGACAAACACACACACGACGGACATGTCCGTAAACGATCTCTCTCTCCCGCACGATCCTCGGCAGTCGACCTTTATCCCTCTCGGAGGCTTGATTCGCCTAATACGGGACCGGGTGTGTAGAATCACAACCTGGCCCCGCCCTCCGCCCTGCCACAAGGATTTAAACCATTTAAGAACATTCCCTTTTAAGCCCACACATGATTCTAGTCTCGAGAGCAGTATAGCATGATCAACAGTATCATATGCTGAGGTCAGATCTAAAAGAACTAAAAATCGCAGTATCACCTGAATCTGTAGCTACTAGGATATCATTTAAAACTCTAAGAAGAGCAGATTCTGTGCAATGTGAAGATTTAAAACCAGACTGAAAGGTTTCAAAGATATGGTTGTTCTTAAGAAATAATTGATCCTCATCGCAAGGCTTTAACTGTGATCTTAAATTTTGTCACTAAATAATCTCAAGAAACCTTCACATAGTACAACAGAAGTATTAGGTATAGCATTAATAGGGGTGGTCAAAACAGAGGTTATAACAGAAAACAAAACCTTTGGACGATGGTGATTATTTGTAATTAAATTTGAAAAGTAAGTAGCTTTTTTTACTTGAAGTTTGTCCTTTTTCCATTTTTGCTAAGCTTTTCTGCACGCATGTCTAGAAGAGCGAGTAATGGAGTTGAGCCATGGTTCAGATCTACTTTTTCGGTTTACATTGTTTTAGTGGTGCAGTATCATTTAAAACATCCAACCATACGGAGTTTAGCAATCTGAGATGGTGGTCAGGATCCAGATCCGGTAACGAAGATTCGAGGGACAGTGATGTACTGGTCATATTAAAACGCTGATTAAATTCTTCACAGAAATGAGGGGAGTAATAATGGACCAGTTCTTCAGCTAGAGTTGCTCTTTGAGTGAGCATAGGGATAGCCATATAAAATAATATCGGCAGGTGATCAGATGACAACGTATCCGAGACTTCTATATCAGCAACGGACAAACTGTATGAAAGAACCAAGTCTAGAGTAGGACCATGAATGTGTGTGGGGTCCTTTATCCACTGGACTAAATTAAAAGTCAATAAGGCTGAGGAACTCCTTCGCTAAAGGTTTTGACTGACAGCACACATGGATGTTAAAGTCACCAACCAGTAAAAAGCGGTCACATTTTGTAGTAATAAATCCCACTAATTTTGTGAATTCATGTATAAAATACATGTGTGGAGGTCGATAAACCACAGTTAGCATTACCGGTCCATTCCACTCCAGTCGTAATAGCTGTGCTTAGAAAAATCGTTTTTTTTTTTTAAATTACCGCTAATCCACCCCCTCGTCCAATAAGTCAGGGGGCATTACAAAATTGGCAGTCTACAGGAACCAGATCAGCAAAAGGACTTAGATCTCCCATCTTTATCCAGGTTTCAGTAATGAACATGAAGTCCATCTTGTGCGTGAAGTCGTTGAGTAAAAATGTCTTGTCTACCAAGGAGCGTGCATTGATTAAAGCCATTTTCGGAGGAGAAATGACACTGGAGGAGTCTGTGCAGCAGTTACTCCCCCACGATGGAAGCGAAGACCGATCTGGGAAGAGGGGTCTCGGGAGGACGTGTTCAGGATTATGGGGAGAATAGGTCGAAGCCAACGGAAGGCTAAATCCAGCGAGCGCCATACAAAAGTGCCGCTAAGGACACTCTTCCATGCATAGGAAGCAGGGCTAGATAAGTAACTAGCCTGCAAATGTGCTTTCAGTCTGATGGTGATTCCCCCCTCGTTTTCCGCGTCTTCTCCTGCACTTTCTGCGGTAAACATTGAGTGGCCACCGGCATAAATAGCCTGGAAGGTCCACTTCAAAGTTGTTCGCCCTCAGATTATTAATAAAGTAATCAAAAGGAGAATAACCTTAAGGTACAGCAAGCAATAAACCAGCAAACATACAGGGAACACACAAGGAATAAAGTAGGGTGTGCAATCATAGATAAACAGGTAGAGTGTGTGAGAAACCCATTACCGTAAACAACGTCACCCCGGGAGTGATAAGTGTTCACATGGAAACGCCGATTTAGCTTACCGACTCCACCGGTGAAACACACAAGGGAGAGAGAACAACAAACAACAGAACGAACCGGGAAACGCCGGAGCCATGACAGGGCCATGCTCAGTATTTCATAGTAACAGTGAACAAGCCACCATTAACTTCTGATGTTTCGCATCCGTTTCTTATGTGCAGATCCAATAATATCATTTAAACTGCTCGTACCGTCGTCCAATGACAGGCCGTCTTACATCCTCTTCGAGTGACAAGTGGAAGAGGGGGTGTCTCTTATAACTGAGTCAAAAGTTAATTGTTTGCTCTCGATTCTTAATTGGTAAAGCAAAAGCAAAATGGAAAAGAACAGCCATTGGCAAAGGATGAGGAAAAGCAATTGCCATATACCTTTTTAAAGTGTATAAAAAAGTTATTTAAAAAAATGTGTTAATGTGCTCATTTATTGTTACATTTAATGACATTTTAAAGATTAAATATGATTAATGCACAATTTTATTGTTAAATATAATGACATTTTTAAACATTAATTAAATAAACACATTTAAATGTGTTTTTATTTGTCCATTTATAAATCAGTTTTTAAGTTTTATTTTTCAAAATAATCGATTGATAATTTATTCCTTCATTCTTTTTTAATTGGCACTCCTGGGCTTCAGCTGGTATGATTATTAAATGGTAAAAGGTGAAGTCAAACAATGAAGAAAAGCAATTGCCAAATGCTTTTTAAAATGCCATTTAAAAGGTGCATTTAAAAATGACTTATTAATGAGCTATTTTATTGCAAAATAGAAGTAAAACATGAATTAAATAAACTCATTTAACTGTGACTTTATTTGTCCATTTGTAAATTAGTTTAGTTATTCACATTTTTATTTTCAAATTAATAGATTGATAATTTATTACTTAATTCTTTTGTAAATGACGCTCCTGTGCTGTTCATGCAAACGCAAAAGTAGAAAACTATAAACAAAAGAAAGCATGCCCCCTCCTGGCCACTAGGATAAGTCCTGAAACATTTTTCTTAAGTACACGTAACTCACTTAAAATTTGTTTACTTCATGGCTGATCTAAGTAGTTTGCTTTGCTAAAGAACGTCGTGGGCACGCAGAATACTTATTTTTCTTCTGAAAGTCTTTTAATGTTACATTGGCTAAAATTCTGGTTATGTCGCTGTTTATTGTATATATGTACAGTAAGCAACCAAGATAGCAGTGAATTTGCATGCATACTGCCTGCCAAGCTTACATTTCTGTGGTAACCTCTGACTGGTTTCTTTTTCTTCACAAGCATGTTTGAGCACTCATTGTTCTTTATAGGTTGTAGTATTAGTGTTTGGAGGGTGATATGCTTGTGAAAGTAATAATTGGTTCATTAGAGGTGATAGAGCACTGGATTATGCACTCAATCTACACACTGCACATGAAGTCCAGTCTTTTGCTCTGTGGTTCAGTGTTTCATAATGTGCCTAGATTTCTCTTGTTTTTGTCTGAGTTGTTCCCACTGTTACTTGTTGAAGGGAAGTGGCCGCTGTTTCTGGTTTAATGGGAATCAAATCATGATGACTAATTCCATAGGATGCCACTTCCCATTAATGCAAAACATTCAGAATGTGTACAGATTCCCTGGTTTTCACACTTGGATTTGTTTTGCCCTGTGTTTTTGTGCGTGTGACTGTAGCTGATCGACACATTTTCCACGGAAATCTCAGAGCTAAAGCAGGAAATGGTCCAACCAGCCAGAGAGCCTGAGACTGAGATCCTACAGGGGTGAGTCCAGCCTTTATCACTCTCACCCTCATCCTCTTTAATGGCTTTAAAATAGTGTAAAGCTGTGTGTGATTTTTCAATGTTTAAGTAGTCTCCTTTCCCATAGCTCCTAATATGCAGAGACAATTACAAGTAAGCCATTCGTAGTTTGATTTTACAGAAAAAAGGTTAATCGATGTGGCTTTGTGGATATCACAGCAATGACTAATTTTAAACAAAAACAAACTGCCTTTGTTTTGTGTGGCGGACCACTCAAAGAGAGAAAAGTTTTAAAACACCACAGAGCCACTTACAGGAGAAAGTATTTTAACTTTGAGAAAATTACAAACTTTACCTTTAAAACAGAGGTATTTTGCCTTTAGCTGATGTTTTGGACTGTTTAGATTCATTCTCAAGTTTTGTTGTTGTACTGCTCCATGTTTTCCAACAGGTGGAGCTTGTCTTATATTACAGGCCATAGAACATTCAGGTCTTTTGCAATACCACATTTCCAAGAATTTATAGGAAGTGCAAGGAACAATAAGTTCAGGTGTTTCATAACAAGTGGAGGGTTCCAACGTTTTGGAAAACAACTAGTGTGCCAGTCGTGCATTCTACCAAAACAAGCACCAAACTCTATTTTCTGCTGGATTCATAATGAGTCAAGTTCAAAATCATATACAACCCTGTACATAATTTATTTATTAATCCTCTCCTGAAAAGTTAGTGAGTTGCCAGTCACAATTGCTTACTATTGACCAATATAATTGTGCTTGACACAATAGCCAAATATCAGTTGTCAATACTTATACCAGTGAAATATACAAATTAAGTAAGTTCTTTACTTTTTTTCAAGTATCTAACAGCAGTATCAATTATTCAAGTAAATATTCAGAAATGGAAGAAAAACGAAATATCCATGTAATCAAATGCAAATTAAAGTAACTAAAATGATTGCCATGTTATTCACAGCATGATTATTAGATGTGTGAATGATTTTAACATTAACATTAGCATTTGCTGCTGGATTTGAGAGAGGAGCATTATTTATTTTAGCAGTTTAACTTTAGTACTAAATTACAGGTACTTTTGACATCCCTAATAGTTCTTCCATTCAGATGAAGTTGTATTGTTTTTAATTGTACTTTAGGTCAGTGTGTTTTTTTTTGTTTTTTAAGTAGATGACATAGTCTTGCTTCCTTTATTCCATGACCTAGTGTTGTTTTGATCTATCTTGTCTTTTGTGATATAAGGGTTTCAATGGGTCTGTTGACTCGTGCCTGCATAGGCAGCTGTCTTCTGTGGTAGCATCCTAACTGAAATAGGGTCTCATAAGAGACCGATTTAGAATGCTCTACATTGACAGCAACTCCATGTGTAATTCAAATAGCACTTTTGGAACAACATGACATGGAATTTTATGACAATTTTCAATATACAGTCAAATAACAGGCAGTGCATGGGAGACACTACTCGCAACTGATTTCAATACAGGTGACGCTAAAGAAATTATGTTATACTCTGAGCATAAATATAGACAGCACACACATTTGGAGTAATCTAGTTAGTTTTCTATCAGATGTTTCTAAACAAAATTTTAGCTTGCTTCATCTGCCATCTTGGAATTATTATTTCCACCAATCTCATCAAAGTGCATTCTGTAATTGCCTACCGGGGAAGGATATACCTCGTTCGCAACAGGTGTTGTTAGCCTATGATGTCAATGCTGCCTCCAGAGACAGCTCACTAGGTTTTATAACCTAGTGAGACCCTAAGTCTTTCTTTCTCGCTCTATATGTGTGTAGTCTGGAAAGAGAGGTGAGCGGCCTGTTCCTCCAATCTTCTGAATGTGCTGTTGCATCAGGAGTGAGGGACTCTGGGTATGACTCTCTGCGCAGACGGATGAGCATCTTGGACCGACTAATTCAGACACACTCTGTATGGCTGCTGCTGCCACTCAGTGACGAGGAAGCTAGACACATTCTGCAGCCGCAGCCGGCGGGGGTAAAGACACAGACTGCACAGACACTGCAGTCAGCACTACTGTATACTCTTAATACACTCAATTCTTGTTAACAAAGACACATGCTTAACATCATTTTGTTCTGTTACTATTTACAGAAGCATGTTTATGTGTAGGTCTTCTATTTCTGTGTGTCTGTGTTGGATCTAGAGTTTTGTGGTGAGAAGGTCTGCTAGACTGCAGAAAAAGGTGATTTCCCTGCGGATTGAAAGTGACACACTGACTTTTCGGGACTTTCCAGTTAAAGAGAGCCAATATAGTAAGATACCAGGTTCCCCTACATTAGTTTCCATGCAAAGACCACTAATTGTGTGTGTCTGTGTGATTTTATTTATTTATTTATTTATTTTCTCTACTATTTTTCTTTTGTCACTTCCTCCTGCCTGGAGTTTTTGGTTATTTTTGTTTTACCTTTCAATTCCGGTCTTATTGTTTGGCATATCTGCATCTCTTTGTCTGTGTCATGACAGATAATTCAGCAGCAAATCAGTAACAAACAACAGACTTTGTTTTCTCTGACATTTTAAGTTCAAGTTTTAATTTTATACACTGGCCCTTTGTCCCTCTGTTGTAAATTCTGTTTGAAAACATGTTTTCTATGTGGTAGTGTGACATTCCATTTAGAATTAAAGTTGGTTTGATTTATGGAATTGTAGGTTTATGGATTTGGTATGTATTTTGTAGGGTGCAAGAAATTATTAATGAAAGTTGTCTTCTTGTCTGACTCTGGAATTTGGGTTTATGGGTCTGTTCTTTTTGTCATGTGTTTTCTTTTTATTTATTTATTTTTTTATTTGTTTTAAAAATAACAGAAGAATAGAGGGTTAATTGAAATGCAATTATCCCTTCAGTACTTCTGATCTATTATCCAATTTTTACCTGGTTCATAACCACAGTCTTAGACAGTTTCTGGAAGACTTATGTAGTGATTTGAAATATTCTACTCATTACATTTTGTACATCACACGTGCACATTAGTGCACATGATTAAAGCAGTATTGTTTGTAGTAAAACATGAACGTTTTTATTTGGTAGCAATTAGATTATTAGCTCACCGAAAAAATATATATTTATTTTGTCATCATTTACTAACCCTGCTTTTGTTCCAAACCCAGGTTGTTGCAACCATTCTGAAGCTTGAACGTCCCATTTTATTGTAATTGCATGGGGAAAAAAGCATCCAGCACATTATTAAAAATGTCTCCTTTTGTGATTGTTAGGATGCTAGATCATATGCACATACACCCTTCCATCACCTTCCTTTTGGGTTTTGTAACCATCAAGAACGTTAATAGGTGTGTTCGACTTCATGCAGTGCTGCACAGGCCAATTGTCACTGGACTTAAAGCAGTGCATGTCGGTTAGACATTTTGCCTGAATTGAGAGGCTGATCCATGGAAAAAAGAAAGTCATACAGGTTTGGAACAGCATGAGGGTGAATAAATAATGACCGAATTTCTTGAATTTTTGGTTGAGCTATTTATGTTTTAGAGTTTTACCCCTTTCCAGTTCACTCAAATGATATCAACTTTTTTTCTCTCCATCAATACAGTTAATTCTCCAGTCACATCTCCTTTCTCTCTCTGTATTTGTCTGTCACTCTCTCTTCATAAGTGGGTCAGATCATGTGTGGCTTGTGTAGGAACTTACTGAAGGAAGTTTAAAAGTATACATTTGGAGCTGTTTACATTTCCCTCTGAGTGAGGCTGTTCAGATCATTCCAGTTTATCCAGTTGCCTGTGTTGTGTAACCTACTGTGTGTGTGTGTGTGTGTGTGTGTGTGTGTGTGTGTGTGTGTGTGTGTGTGTGTGTGTGTGTGTGTGTGTGTATTTCAGCCTTCTCCCTGGAGGGCTCAGGAATCAGCTTTGCAGACCTCTTTCGACTGGTGGCTTTCTGCTGTATTAGCAGGTACGATTAGCAACAAAACTACCACTAAAAGTGCATGTCTTGTTATGTTTCTAATATGTTTACTGGTCTGTTTTATATTTAAAATAATAAGGGCGGTGTCCATTATGTGTCGTTGGTTTTGAAATTAATCATTCGTAAGAAATCTTAAAAACTAGCCTAACATGTTTAGATTAAAAGCAGTAAAAATTCCCCAAGCATGTTTCTGTAGCTCAGTGGTTTATGGGATGGGGGGTACATGTGTCTTTGCTATGATAGGCAAAACAAGTCTTTCAGCTCTTTGGGGTAAACGAAAAGGTTTGTGGCAGCATTGCATACCATCTGCACAAGGAGATCTTTTTCACTATAACAACAATAAAATCCCCACAATAAAGTCAGAAATCAAAAGCATTCAGGAAACAAGGATGAAAACGAGCACTTTATTTGCGATATGGTCTTCTACAGAGATCCGATATAAATTAGAGCGATCGCAAAGGGAAAAAGTCTACGAGGAGGCACGGCAAGAAATGGTGCACGCCGAATTCAACCTGATAGCGTTGAAGAACCAATAATAGTAAAGAAGACATAGTCTAAGTTAGTGAGTCATAATCAGTGTACATGTTTAGAGCAGACTCTTATACAGGTGAAACTCGAAAAATTAGAATATCGTGCAAAAGTTCATTAATTTCAGTAATTCAACTTAAAAGGTGAAACTAATATATTATATAGACTCATTACAAGCAAAGTAAGATATTTCAAGCCTTTATTTGATATAATTTTGATGATTATGGCTTACAGCTTATGAAAACCCCAAATTCAGAATCTCAGAAAATTAGAATATTGTGAAAAGGTTCAGTATTGTAGGCTCAAAGTGTCACACTCTAATCAGCTAAACACCTGCAAAGGGTTCCTGAGCCTTTAAATGGTCTCTCAGTCTGGTTCAGTTGAATTCACAATCATGGGGAAGACTGCTGACCTGACAGTTGTGCAGAAAACCATCATTGACACCCTCCACAAGGAGGGAAAGCCTCAAAAGGTAATTGCAAAAGAAGTTGGATGTTCTCAAAGTGCTGTATCAAAGCACATTAATAGAAAGTTAAGTGGAAGGGAAAAGTGTGGAAGAAAAAGGTGCACAAGCAGCAGGGATGACCGTAGCCTGGAGAGGATTGTCAGGAAAAGGCCATTCAAATGTGTGGGGGAGCTTCACAAGGAGTGGACTGGAGGCTGGAGTTACTGCATCAAGAGCCACCACACACAGACGGGTCCTGGACATGGGCTTCAAATGTCAAACATCTTACCTGTGCTAAAGAAAAAAAGAACTGGTCTGTTGCTCAGTGGTCCAAAGTCCTCTTTTCTGATGAGAGCAAATTTTGCATCTCGTTTGGAAACCAAGGTCCCAGAGACTGGAGGAAGAATGGAGAGGCACACAATCCAAGATGCTTGAAGTCCAGTGTGAAGTTTCCACAGTCTGTGTTGGTTTGGGGAGCCATGTCATCGGCTGGTGTTGGTCCACTGTGCTTTATTAAGTCCAGAGTCAACGCAGCCTTCTACCGGGACATTTTAGAGCACTTCATGCTTCCTTCAGCATTCAAGCTTTATGGAGATGCTGACTTCATTTTCCAGCAGGACTTGGCACCTGCCCACACTGCCAAAAGTACCAAAACCTGGTTCAATGACCATGGTATTACTGTGCTTGATTGGCCAGCAAACTCGCCAGACCTGAACCCCATAGAGAATCTATGGGGCATTGCCAAGAGAAAGATGAGAGACATGAGACCAAACAATGCAGAAGAGCTGAAGGCCGCTATTGAAGCATCTTGGTCTTCCATAACACCTCAGCAGTGCCACAGGCTGATAGCATCCATGCCACACCGCATTGAGGCAGTAATTAATGCAAAAGGGGCCCAAACCAAGTACTGAGTACATATGCATGATTATACTTTTCAGAGGGCCGACATTTCTGTATTTAAAATCCTTTTTTTTATTGATTTCATGTAATATTCTAATTTTCTGAGATTCTGAATTTGGGGTTTTCATAAGCTGTAAGCCATAATCATCAAAATTATATCAAATAAAGGCTTGAAATATCTTACTTTGCTTGTAATGAGTCTATATAATATATTAGTTTCACCTTTTAAGTTGAATTACTGAAATTAATGAACTTTTGCACGATATTCTAATTTTTCGAGTTTCACCTGTAGACTCATTTGTGTAATTGCAAGGTCTGCTAGACTCGCCATTGACATGTCACCTCTGCTAGTTCTCCATTTGCCAAACTCACCCACATGTTCTGGTTAACTGCTTAATACTTCTTCTTGAGATATGGTACTAAAGTCCAACAACTTTTCTTACTGAGATTTTTAAAATAGCAACATTTCCATTTTTGAAATAAATTACGCTTCAGAGATATAATTTCTCTTAATATTTTATAAAAAAGGCATTGTCTTATGCCTAATATTTTCTTGAAGCATGTTAGTAATGTTTCTTGCTCTTCTCAATATCCCTCTGCTCTCTCTAGGGACGTGCTGCCGTTCACCTTGAAGCTCCCTGAGGCTATCGCTGCTGCAAAGACCCCTACAGATCTGGAGGAGGTGGCTCAGTTAGGAAGAGGTGAGATTACTGCTCTTTGCACGAATGTTTGCTTTCCATAGCCTGTTTTATTGACCGTAAATGCTGACTGTTGAGTTTAAGCATTACTGAGACAGCAGAGTGCTCTTGTGCCCCTCAAGTTTATATGTTAATTATACCATCTGTCTGAATGACTGGGTGTAATGCAGTGTGCACCCTGAGCCTTATGCAAATGTTGCATTAAAAATAGAATTCAGGTACTGGTAATTTACAAGAGTTATAAAAAGTACCCACCAGGGTATGAAATTAACTTTTCTGACCACCATCCACAGTGGCTGGTGGAATGGCCAATTCTTTTTTAGAGAACAAAATCTTTTTTCCAAAATCTTGATATATAAATATACATTTAAGTTTAAGCACTCTACCTAAAAACTAATTGTATAATTAATTAATGATAATACGTTGTATGGAATATACTGAATAGTAAATGGGTCTATCAGCTGTAATGGACAGAAGAAACTCTGAACAAACAGAACAAAGTTCAATGGTTTTTCTTATGTATGTTCTTCAAAATACAATCAGGTGTTTCTTCAAACGTGAGTCTGTGTCTAAATGCATTTCTTGTTATATGTCACTCCGAGACATCTTACATATCACCCGCAATAGTTGCAGGAAGATGACTAAAATTAGTCATCACTGCACTAAAATTACCTGCATTTGGCTGGTGGTGGGTGCAAATTTCATACCCTGGTACCCACCTAGTGTAGTAGAGGACGCATCATCTTTTATTGAACAATTGATGACCACCAACTCTAAAGCATTAAGTCAATATAAAGAACACAAATATGCAGTATTTTAGAGACTACGGAAAAACTGTTTGGGTTGCAAATCAGATTGCATGATTTGCCACATGGGGAGTGTGGCATAACTGGAACATTGCTGGTTCGATCCATGTAATAAGTGTACTGTCACTTTGGGTGAAAGCATCTGCGAGATGACTATTCACCACATAGTAAGTCATACGTAGTCTTTTTTAGTTAAGACTTAGAGGTCATTTATTTTCATGCTCTGGCATAAACCTCACAGACTGTATGAGACATGCTGATTCTGTAGTACGACAACATCCGACATGTAGTGTGAATTCAAATATGGCTCTTGAAAACATCAGTTTGATATGTTCTGGAGCATTTACAACACCGGTGTTACTTTGCAATGTAGCACACATCAACATTGGACACGTGGCATTTAATGCACAGCTCATATGGTTGACACGTGCACATGATGAGACCGCAGGGAGGTGAAATTGACCACAGATGTGTTTGATGCTTGTAAATGTCTCTGTCAAACAGAGATCTGCCTGTGTGCTTTGTCTGAAAATGCTGTAACTGTGCACCTTATGTGATGTATGTAACTTACGACATTCCTATAGTGAGACGTATGATGTATGTTTTTCATTGGAAGTAGCAGAGATTATGAGATTAATTACAAAAAGAAAAAATACTGAAGCTTTATTATATGCGGTTGGATTATAAACACAATTGAAAGCAAATAATAAATTGCGTACATCACTGTTGAGCTAAGCTTTCTTTTTGCGGTGGAACAGAGTGCTCTAAACACAAGGATGAATGAAACACAGAGCTTTCTTTTTGTAGTTAATATATAACATCGAACTCAACTTGTTGTTTAATGCTAAATTTCAAGATATAACATTTTACATTTACATTTGGTATATAAATATCTGCATTCTCAAGAATTGGAGATGGTTATAATTTAGGTGGGTGGTAATAAGATAGAATTGAAATAGGATGATCATTTAGATTTGTGAGAATACATTCTTGTAATCTCAGAGGGGATCAGATGTTCTTCAACGAGACCTATCAGTTTCAACAGAAAAGGTGGGACAGGTACTGATTCTTGACCGGTATTGTATCTTTTCTGATAAAGAATGATGTTTGAAATAATATGGGTAGGCAATAATGAATTCTGAAATGGCCATGGAGAGTAAAATTAAGAGTTAGGATGGGTGTGGTACCTCCATACCAGGATCACTTCCAAGATAAACTCCACCAGACTTCACTTAATTCCAGCTGCTCATTGTCTGGCTACAGTGGCTGCGTTTACATGTACACCAGTACTCTGATTATTGCGATAATGGGGAAGATAATGGGGTTTACATGATTTGGGCCGACCACATAAATCACGTTATATTTATATGAATATTTATTACTAAAAACAACTGGTTGCAAATATGTCTCTTGGCATAAGGCAAATTAGTCAGTCGGTTTGTGAATCTTTTTGAGCAATTAATTAAAAGAACCACTTTATAAGAGTCATTTTTGTCTACACTGGATGAATTCTTTGTTTTGATTCACTAAAAATAATCAGTTCATAAGAGTCATTTGTGTGTGAATCGGAATACACAGATGGATGTTGTGTTTCATCTGCAAGCACAAACTAATTTCAAAAACATGTTTCCTTCCTATTATTTTGCAGCATATGATCTTTTATCTCCCCGACATTCAATTCGGACTGCAAACGGACTTTCACAACTTTGGAAAATATGTTTTCTTTTGCCGTGGGGCTGTAGATGGGGAGTACCACTGCTTGAAAATGGTGTATGGAACTGCCGTTTTACATGAAACCGAAAAGGAAATGCATGTTCTTTTTCACAATGTTTTCGAACCTGTGCTTGTGTGGAACACTATCTAGCAGACGTACTTTGGTCAGAGTGGAAGAAATGTGATTAAAGCGTTTACATGCCAGTATAAAGCAATTAAAATAGGAGTACTCCATATATCTGACTGCAATTATCATTACTCTGATTATAAGCATAATTGCAATATCATAATCACAATATTCTGAGCTACAGTTTAAGTGCAATATTGCCATGTTTGCATTATAATTGTATTATGAGTGTGCATATAAACGTAGCCAGTGGTTGGGACAATAGAGGTGAGCTGAGGACAACATGAGAAAAGTTGAGAATGAGAGTAGAAAGACAAAGAAAATGCAACAATGTTAGCATTTGAAGTTTCTTTACAGCGAGTCAGACAAAGAAGAAAAATAAAAAGAATAGACTAAAGACAAGTACAACTGTATGTGCAGGTGCAGATTTCCAGTAACTCAACTGGATTGCAGTAACCCTTGCCTGCACAGGTGTGTCAGTTCTGATGAACTGATTATAATGATGCAATCAGTTCCCGCTTTTATGTTGCAAGTCATCAATGATATTAAAGCTGAAGTGAATAATTTTTTTGATGTTAAAATACTTTCTCCTGTCCGGTTTAAAATTCAAAAAGTAAAAAAAACTATTTTTGGCTCTTTTATTTTATGGAACACAAAAGATGTTAGGCAGCATGTCAGTCTCAGTCACCATTCAATTTCATTGCATCATTGTCCATACAAAGAAATTGATTAGTTATGATTTTCTTTTTTAATTTGTAGCACTTTTTATGTTACTATCTGTCTCCATGTAATGATTTGCTTGTGTTGTAGCATTCCTTATTTATAAGTTTCTTTGGATAAGCGTCTGCTAAATTACTACATTTAAATATGTAATATAATTAATACCTTAACAAATGCATTGTAAACATGAAAAATATTCACACTGACTGCATCCAGTAGTAGAAGTCGGTAGATTGCAGATGTCAAGATTTAAAGTGGAGTGAGTTGATATTTGGTCTGTTCTGTTTTGATGAAGAAAAAAACTCAGAATCATCTTGGATGGCCTGATGATGAGTAAATTATCAGCACATTTTGGGTGAACTATTCCTTTAACTTGCATTGTATCGACATATTCAGATGATATCATTTGTGTTCCGCTAAAGAAAATAGTCATATGAGTATGACACAGCATAACAGTGAGTAAATGATTAGAGAATTCTCATTTTAAGGAGAACTATTCCTTTAAGTTGAGAAAAGCAAAGTAAAGTGTCTTTTTCCTGAAAATGAAAGATCACATTACCAAAGCAAAGAGAAGTCATTGCCTTGTATTGCATCAATGGAAAACATTTGAAGAGGCGGCCTTTAGGATGAACCAGTGCACAATACGAGAGAGGGAACAGAGAGCTGCAGCGTCTGTGCTCCTCCCACCCCTTCGTTAGCATGCATGACTCACACCATTGAGTGTGTGTGTGTGTGTATCCACACTACTACTTGCGACTCAGACAGCAGAGTCGCCACATAGAGTGTAGACGTGTAAACTTTCCCATCTGAAACCATTTAAACAGCTTAATGAGAAGACTGTCAATACATGTAGTGTAAGTGTCTTCAGGTTTTTGTTGATAATTGAGCTGTCTTTGTTTTCATATGTTTTTGTCATTTAAATGTTTTGCGGTTTTGTGTCTGCATCTATTTGATTTTACCAGTGCTTGGATTTCATTCTGAAGTATTTTTAATGTATTGTTGGACTTTTCGCTTTTTTGTGAAATTACTGAACAGTTTCTGCTTTATATAATTATTCTCTAAGTAGCTTCCCTTTTTATTTGTTTGTTCTGCAATTATGTAGTTTATTACTGTTTTGCTTTTGACTTCCATTAAATGTATGACTCAAGTGTATAACTGTTGAATGCCTTTTTACTTCCTCATAATCAGAGGATGAGCTGAATTTCAATTTTGTGATTCTTTATCAAATCAGAATGCCTTATTTTATTGTGTTGTGCTGTTTTTCTGCAGGTTTCTGGGACTCTGAGTTTTGCAATAAGAGGAAGTGTTCCGTTTCTTGGGGCAGCATTTGTGAAAATTCACAACAGAGAGCAAAACAGTGGGGTTGTAAGTTGTCCCTAAGAGACAGCATTCCAGCCATCCCACTCACTCGTACCCCATCCCAGCTTGAATGCAGTCAATCCAACGGAGCACTGTGCTTCATCAATCCCCTTTTCCTACAGACACACCAACCTAACCAGTCACCCAACAAGCCAGATACATTAACATCCCCTGGCAACGAGGGCACCTCTCAGCCCCAACAAAGTGCCCAGCACAAAACAGATTGCCAGCAGAACAGGCGTAGCTGTGAAAGCAGTACGCCAAACAGCTCCAAAACAAGTGGGAGTAGATCCAATAGTGAATCTCGCTCCCCGCCTCCTCGGCCTCCACCTCCTCACTTTGCCCTTTGCAAGCAGAAGACCATGCCTGAGACAGCCTGCTGGATCAAAACGCCTCAGGAAAAGAGTAGCTTTCTTGGGAGGTTAAGTTCCTCCTTCAGTTCCTTTTCTCCCTCTTCCTCCCCACCCAAAAAGTTAAGCAAACCTATTCTGGTGCCTTCATCCCGCAGTAAGAATTCCTCCAGCCTACTTGATGCAGATGGACTCCGTTGCCAAATGGCCCTGGATGACCAGACCATTGAGGATGCTGTATCTTGGAGCCTTGCCAAGATATCTATGTGCAACTCAAATACTCTGGAGAACAGCAGCCCCGCAGATGAGCACAGTTCCACCAGACGAGACCGTTTTAGTGACATCAGCATCTCCACTTCATCCTCAGACTCTCTTGACTTTACTCAGAGCTTCTCACTGCCCATGGAGGCCAGTCCATCTAGAATCCACCGTCCTGCTGGCGACAGCAGCCTGGAGGAGGAAGAAGAGGAAGAAGATGATGGCATCAACTTGGAGAGCGACCAGGAGGTGCCACCACCTTTCAAGTCAAAGAAACAGAGCAACGGTAGCACGTTTGCATTGCCACGCGCATTTAGAGGACATTTGCACAAGATGAGCACCGTTCTCAATTCTTTGATGACGCCTGAGAGGAAAGCCATTCGGAAGATCATGGAGCAGTCCAGAGATAAAGGAACTTACTTTGGCTGCCTGGTGCAGGACTATGTGAGCTTCCTGCTGGAGAATCGCGGATGCCACACATCAGGCTTGGACCTGCTGCAGACTCTCAGGCAGTTCATGACTCAGATGAAGTCCTACCTGCTGCAGAGCTCTGAGCTTAACCCCCCCATTGAGTCACTCATCCCAGAGGACCAGATTGGTAAGGCTGCCTCCCCTCAATCTAAATTGATTTGTGTGAGAATGAAAATGTCATTGTTCACTCTGGTGCCACTAATTGTGCACAGGAAATATAAAGGGAGTGGAAGGCTTTTGTATGGAAATCTCACATCTGTTAGTTCATTTATTACTAACCATATTTCTTCCTCTTTTTTAGAACATTTTGAGAATTATTTATCTTTTTACTTCAGCCTCATATGTAGTGCGCAAAGATAGTGTATAACAGTAGCTTGTTTGGTGAGAACATTGTTCCCGTAAATTGTCACACTGTCCATAGCTTTCTGCAGGGTATGAGACAAAACAAGGACTGAAAAGAAACCGCATAAGCAGTTACGTGTTATGTTATGGTCCATATGCAGTAATATTTTAAGGGCATCAACAGTATGCAGTTATCATGCTTGGCTCCTAATTGTCCATTTATGTTGTTTGAATAAATCACAAACTCTGAAATATGCATGGGTGGATCACGTTCCACTGATTATGTCTTGCTGCATAAGTGCATTACATAATTTAATAAAACGTTTTTTTTTTTTTTACCCTTTTCTCCCCAATTTGGAATGCCCAATTCCCAATGTGCTCCAAGTCCTTGTGGACGGCATAGTGACTCGCCTCAGTCTGGGTGGCGGAGGACAAATCTCAGTTGCTTCCGCGTCTGAGAACGTCAATACTTTCCTCTTATCACGTGGCTTGTTGAGCACGAGCGTGTTTAGAGGCCCATGCTATTCTACGTGGGATCCACGCACAACTTGCCACGTGCCCCACCGAGAGCGAGAACCACACATAATGGCAACCACAAGGAGGTTACTCCAGGTGACTCTACCCTCCCTAGCAACCAGGCCAATTTGGTTGCTTAGGATACCTGGCTGGAGTCACTCAGCACACCCTGGATTCAAACTCGTGAATCCAGGGGTGGTGGTTAGCTTCAATACTCAGAGTCACCCAGGCCCGTGCTGTGACATTTTTGAACAAAATACAGCATTGCAATATTTTGCCTGTAATGCAAAGTAAATTCTGTATCATAAAATGATGGGAGATTGAGCAGTTCCTGCATTCACGATTCTCTGCAGTTTTGAGTCACTGGATTATCTTTGTCAGTGGTCATTAACTTCCACTTATTGCAGAGGATGAAATTAGTTAATATTGTCATATGCAATTGGCAAACTGACAAATTTAAACCAAGTCATTTTTATATAGTGAAGGCTAAAATGCAGCATTTACGCAACTACTGAAGACAGACATCTTGTATGAGCTGTGTACCATGGGATGCAACAAATGCATGAATCCAGATGCATGCATCATCTTTTGTGAACTACTAGCAATGGGTTAGCTGTTCGTCAGATTCAGAAAATGTATTGTCGAATGGCTGTAGGGTCCCTTACAATTGTACTGTGGTAATACTATATCATAGTGATTGTATTGGATTGTAATATCACACAGAATATATATATAGATAGATAGATATATACCAAGGTACTTCCAAGAATATCATGGTAACACCACAGTACATGTCCAAACAAACACTGGTAGTTGGTAGTGCTATGTACCATATCTAAAAAGCATGGTCTACCATGTAACTTTTTTGTGGTGGAAGAGTGACATTCTGAGATCTGTTGTTTTGAGAGGATGTTTACAAACATTGTAAGAGAGTCTCTCAGACAGAGAGGTTGCCTTGATGGATGGCTGTTTCTTATCTGAACCACTGTCCTGTAAACCTTCTCCCTGAGGCACCACTCTGTCTCATTTGCACACTTATTTACAAGAATGTTCTGGCCACATCAACAGTTACAACAAATAGTATTTTTAACTAGCATTGGCAGTGTACAATCCAAATACTGAGTTTGGAATGGCAGAACTTTGCATATGTTTGGACTGTGTCTCATAAGATCCAATTTGGTTAAGCTGTGAGCATATTTACATGAGGCAAAAATCACATGTTCTCATCTGGGCCTGGAGACATTTTCCTCTGTGAGTGGGCACAAACAAGGCACATTGAGCTGAAAGATAGACTGACATATTCATATGTGGGTAGAGAAGCATTAGTATCTCTTTTGTTTAACTAGCCAAATGCCTGTGTATAGTGTACAATGACACACAGAGTAAAAGGGCTTTAGACCTACATAATAAAGCATTAATTAGTAAAGATTTTCATTTTATAATGCCTGCAAGCAGACCTTGGGTCTAGGGCAGGGTGATACAGCTCAAATATAGACAATATGCAAATATATATATATATATATATATATATATATATTTTTTATATATATATATATATATTTGCTCTGAAATGACTTGAAATGATAGTAAAAAGTAAAATACAGTACAGTATTTAGGCTATTGTTCCACACTGATTTTCACTAATGTTTGATGATGGAGGAATTATATTTAATTATTTAAATAACAATACATAGTATTAGACAATCTACATATAATGTTAGGATCATTTTGATAAGTCACTTCCATATTTAAGTGTCATGGATGATTTTCAGCTCAGTCATTTTGTTATGGTTCTTCTAGGAAATTGTCATGATCCATTACCCCAAGCTCACTCTTTTCTTTCTCTCTTATGGGTTGTAAACAAAGCCCTGCTCTGCTATGTGTTTTCTGCAATGGACCACTTTCCAGATGTTCTTAAAATGGACCCGAGCCAAGAGGGCCAGTTTCTCCTACGGTCAGACATAACCCCTCCTGCTTGTTGATTCAGGCTTGTGTGTATGTTGGTGTCAGGCAAGAATGCAAAGAAAGAACGTTTGTTCAGAGCTCCTAACCTGACTCCACTGCCTATGTGTACCGGCAGGTTTTGTAGTGTAAGTACAGTAAGGGCCCTTGCTATGAGATTACACAGCAAGATAGAATAATCCTTTCTATACCTTAAAAGAGCAAATGCAGAATGAAGAGAAGCTTCACTTTCAAAATGAATGTTCAGAAAAATAAGAGAAATTTTGGCACAATGTAACACATATTTAAAAATGTCCCAAATAGGGTTGCAGCGGTATACTAGTTTCACAGTATACCACGTTATGAAAATTGACGGTTATCATACCATGTACATTTTCTTCTCTACGGTATTGAGAAGAAATGCAACCGGACGGAGAATCTCACCTGCGTGTGCACATCTCCGTTCCTCCTCGTCTACCTGTCAGTCTCATCAACTTACCCCACACTTGCAGTGAAGAAAATGTCAGAGAGACGCGAGACGAGGTGGTCTGACATAAGTGAGTGTGTGTGGGAGTTAAAGCATTGTTTCTCAACTGGTGGGTCGCAGGTAAATTCGGACTGGGTCGCGGTCAGCAGGGAAAGAACAATGCCATTGTTCTCCCATTGAAGATATTTCGGCAGCCGCCCAAGTGATAGCCTATTTAGGACTGCCAAGGCAGGTTTAATGATAATCTTGCAATCAGCTAAAGGCTTCTCATCTGCACTTTCGCACAAGTGTAACGGAACCAGCTTGCGTTAATGATCTGCTCTGCTTTCTTGCGCGCCTGTGCAACAACCAGGCTTCCCTCGATATTGCGGAGCGCAGACCTCAAAACTGATGTGACCAATTTCAATTCTATTGAGACGTTTCTAGTTTAAAGCGTTACGGAGGAAGTCAAGTCCAACCTCTCAAACACTAGGCAGGCAAGTCGAACCTCTCAAAGCTTTTTTTTCATTATGCATTACCTTTTTTTCAACTAAATTACAAACTTTTGTAAAAGTAACTTATATTTTGAAAAAATGTTATGTTTCATATGAAATAATCTAATGATAGAATCTATTAGACCTCATTTTATATCAACAGTGGCATTTTTCAAGATGTGTTTCAGCTAATATATTTTTCATAAATACTAAAATGTGTTATTTTTATTACTATTATTTAAGACTAGCACACTGACCTAACCATGGTAATGAGGAGGCTTTCCTGCTGTATAATATGTATGTTCTGTTTGAATTATGTTTGAAATTAGGAAACAAATGGGATAATAATGGGTACATATAAGTAAATATGCTCTTAAAAGGGGAGAGAAAACTTCCTCTCGCTTTTGCTGTTGATGTCAACAACAAGATGTCACTCGATGCATGTCCTTGTACTTGAAAACCATAAAAAAATCTATGCAACATAAAAGGAAATGCGACCCAGGATACATTAAATACACGTTACGTTGTTACTATGGTGTGTCACCACTTGATTTCCAATATAAATTCTGTCCTGAAGCAAAACCAGTTGAGAACCTGGTTAAAGGTGCAGACAGGAGCAGTCTGGCTGCACTCTCATGCACCTACAGTATATGTTAATTGTTTATAATCATAGGACATTACTTTAAAAGCTGTTATTTTTCATTTAGTTGTTAATTTAACTTGCTGTGCTAACATGTAAAATAACACGCTTTAGTTATATAATATGTTATAGTTACATGCAATTTATCATGTTTAGAATTTGGTTTATTATTATAATTCTGTTACATCCATATTAAGTTTCAATAATAATGAACCGTTTCTTCAACCAAAAAAAAAAAACAGTTTTCACTCCTTTTAAGGGTCATTGTAACTGATAATAGTAATTGTGTAATACTGGATACTGTGATATTTTCTGAGACCGTTATCGTACCGTGAAAATCTCATACCGTTGCAACCCTAGTATCAAATTAGGAAAATTAGTTTTATCAATCCTTATGTACTTTTTGTCACCTAACTAATAAGGTGACATAACTATTAATTAGTTTATTATAATTATTAAATATACCTATAATGCAAAACAAATAAATATATTTGAGCCCACACAAGAGCTTTGTCACCAAAACTTAAATTCATTTATTTACAAAACTTTTATGAAACCAACTAGAATTTTTGTGGTGTTGAATTCACCGTTAATAGACTAACCCCTGACAGTTAATGTCACCCTGACAATTATATTTTTGCTGAGCTCTTTTTCTAAAATGAGATGGTTCCATCTTCCAAGTTTGAGTCATAACAATGTTAAAGACACACTGTTTTGTCAGGATATGTCTGGAAAAACTACTACTTCAGGGCCAAGGATATTTTGAGTACTTCCTGAATAGTGATAAAGTTTCAAGTTATCTTGACTGGATGGGGTTTTATTTGCTCTTTTCTGGTTTAGTTTGTGTGTGCCGTTGTTCTGTGCAGTGAAATACATTGTGGCCATGTAGTGTATTTGTGTGGGAAGCATCAATGGATTCACTTCTCCTGTGACTTTGGCTTCATTTTCCACACTTTAGTAGAGAGAGAGAGCGAGAGAGAGAGAGAGAGAGAATTGTTTTGAAGGGATGTTAAACCTCGGAAGATAGCCTTTCAAGTACTGTAGAGACTTCTTTGGCAGAAGACTGTTTCTAATGTGAGACACATTCCTATAAACTGAGGCATCACTCTGTTGCTGTCACTGCTGTTTTCGGTCACATCCTTGCCATGTCTTGTATGTATATGGATATAATCTCACTTAGCACTTTATTAAGAACACTATGGCCCAAAAATAAATGGTGCGTGACATGGTCTTCAGCTGTTGTAGCCCATCCGCCTCGAGGTTCGATGTGTTGTGCATTCTGAGATGCTATTCTGCTCACTACAATTGTACAGAGTGGTTATCTGAGTTACCGTAGCCTTTCTGTGAGCTCGAACCAGTCTGGCCATTCAAACAGTCAAGGAATTTCTGTCTGCTCACATGTTTTTTTTTTTCGGCATCTGGAGACCTTTGTGTGTGATAATCCCAGATGATTAGCAGTTACAGAAATACTCAAACCAGCCCGTCTGGCACCAACAATCATGTCACAGTCGAAATTACTGAGATCACCATTTTCCCCCCCATACTGATGGTTGATGTGAACATTAACTGAATCTCCTGACACATATCTGAATGATTTTATTAATTGCACTGCTGCCACAAGATTGGCTGATTAAATAATTGCATGAATAAGTAGGTGTGCAGGTGTTCCTAATAAAGTGTTAAATGAGTGTCCGTGTATATGGATAAGGAATACTTGATTCCAGTTGGTCAATCTTGGCATTCTACAGTCAAATATTTGTGCATAATGACTGATAAACTGTATAATTGTCCATGTTCCCAAGAAAGCAATCTCCTGAACTGTGCTAGTTTCATGTCTCTCAGCTATATTGTGCAGCTCTTTCTACTCAATCATATTTTATTTATTTACTTTGGACTAATGGGCTGGATAATACATAATGATAATGTTAGCTGATTAACACAAATGAAGCATGACATAGTACAAGAAATGTTCTTGTCTGGGTTTCTTTTGCATTATACCACAGCACTCTTGAATTATTGATTCCGATTGGTTGTAAGACATTCTAAGGAGTTGATTAATCTTCTATAACTGCACGGTATGAAGTAGTTCCTGCATTACCACTAAGGATGTACATTGATGTTCAATAATTTTCCGATCCATTGTCAATTCCTATTGTAATGAAAGACTCTATATTATCCTTGTGTACATAGAAATTATGCGCCTATTCCAAATCCATTTGCTCCCACTGCAATTGTGGTTTTGCAAAGAATAAAATGCTTAAATGGAGCTGCATATCATCTCAGTTCCTCTAAAATCTTACCCCACCCTCTCACCTTCATTAGCAGAGCTCTTTGCTTCACCCAAAAAGTGAGAAGGGCTCTGCTTGTCTCCCTGGGGACAGATGACCATATAAACCGATTTGCAACTATGCAGCTGTTCTGAGTACATAGCCAATTCTGTTGATAAAATATGCATGTTTCAGTTGTGCCAAAGCTAAAGTCAGACCCCCTGATGCAAGGCAGGAGGATGTGACAATTTATTAGTTGTGATACTGATGAATCATTTTGAGAATAAAGTGGGAGAAGCTGTGGCCTTGTGTAGTTAAAAACAGACATTGGTATTTCCTCATGGTGATTGTTGCAGACAATTATTTGGCCCCTTCATGACCACTACCAACACACAGCCTATTATTGTTTTTTTTTTTTACTCTTTGAGGTCATTTGAAATAAATATCAAAACCATGTTTAGTTGACGTAACCTTAATTAAAAGGTTTGTCAAGTTAGTACGGTCACTACTGTAGCATTTGAGTGTAGCACATTGGAGTTTTTCAAGAAAACAACCCACCTACAAATTATTATGTTATTATATTAGCTTAAAAACGTATTTTATATAGATTTATGTTAGCTTAAAAACTTATTTATATATAATTTTTACAAGGGATGGGAATTCATCAATAATTTGGTATTCGAATATTTAAGCTAATAAAAACTAATATTCTATTATTTAAATGACTGTAAATAATGAGAAAGCGAATAATTGTCAAAGGTTGTGTTGCCATTAAAAAAAACAAGCTTCTAATTATAATCAAAACAAGCTTATATCATGTCCTGTGTTTATATATACAGTGAGGAAAATAAGTATTTGAACACCCTGCTATTTTGCAAGTTCTCCCACTTGGAAATCATGGAGGGGTCTGAAATTGTCATCGTAGGTGCATGTCCACTGTGAGAGACATAATCTAAAAACAAAAATCCAGAAATCACAATGTATGATTTTTTAACTATTTATTTGTATGATACAGCTGCAAATAAGTATTTGAACACCTGTCTATCAGCTAGAATTCTGACCCTCAAAGACCTGTTAGTCTGCCTTTAAAATGTCCACCTCCACTCCATTTATTATCCTAAATTAGATGCACCTGTTTGAGGTCGTTAGCTGCATAAAGACTCCTGTCCACCCCATACAATCAGTAAGAATCCAACTACTAACATGGCCAAGACCAAAGAGCTGTCCATAGACACTAGAGACAAAATTGTACACCTCCACAAGGCTGGAAAGGGCTACGGGGAAATTGCCAAGCAGCTTGGTGAAAAAAGGTCCACTGTTGGAGCAATCATTAGAAAATGGAAGAAGCTAAACATGACTGTCAATCTCCCTCGGACTGGGGCTCCATGCAAGATCTCACCTCGTGGGGTCTCAATGATCCTAAGAAAGGTGAGAAATCAGCCCAGAACTACACGGGAGGAGCTGGTCAATGACCTGAGAAGAGCTGGGACCACCGTTTCCAAGGTTACTGTTGGTAATACACTAAGACGTCACGGTTTGAAATCATGCATGGCACGGAAGGTTCCCCTGCTTAAACCAGCACATGTCAAGGCCCGTCTTAAGTTTGCCAATGACCATTTGGATGATCCAGAGGAGTCATGGGAGAAAGTCATGTGGTCAGATGAGACCAAAATAGAACTTTTTGGTCATAATTCCACTAACCGTGTTTGGAGGAAGAAGAATGATGAGTACCATCCCAAGAACACCATCCCTACTGTGAAGCAGGGGGTGGTAGCATCATGCTTTGGGGGTGTTTTTCTGCACATGAGACAGGGCGACTGCACTGTATTAAGGAGAGGATGACCGGGGTCATGTATTGCGAGATTTTGGGGAACAACCTCCTTCCATCAGTTAGAGCATTGAAGATGGGTCGAGGCTGGGTCTTCCAACATGACAATGACCCGAAGCACACAGCCAGGATAACCAAGAAGTGGCTCTGTAAGAAGCATATCAAGGTTCTGGCGTGGCCTAGCCAGTCTCCAGACCTAAACCCAATAGAGAATCTTTGGAGGGAGCTCAAACTCCGTGTTTCTCAGCGACAGCCCAGAAACCTGACTGATCTAGAGAAGATCTGTGTGGAGGAGTGGGCCAAAATCCCTCCTGCAGTGTGTGCAAACCTGGTGAAAAACTACAGGAAACATTTGACCTCTGTAATTGCAAACAAAGGCTACTGTACCAAATATTAACATTGATTTTCTCAGGTGTTCAAATACTTATTTGCAGCTGTATCATACAAATAAATAGTTAAAAAATCATACATTGTGATTTCTGGATTTTTTTTTTAGATTATGTCTCTCACAGTGGACATGCACCTACGATGACAATTTCAGACCACTCCATGATTTCTAAGTGGGAGAACTTGCAAAATAGCAGGGTGTTCAAATACTTATTTTCCTCACTGTATATATATATATATATATATATACACTCACCTAAAGGATTATTAGGAACACCATACTAATACTGTGTTTGACCCCCTTTCGCCTTCAGAACTGCCTTAATTCTACGTGGCATTGATTCAACAAGGTGCTGAAAGCATTCTTTAGAAATGTTGGCCCATATTGATAGGATAGCATCTTGTAGTTGATGGAGATTTGTGGGATGCACATCCAGGGCACGAAGCTCCCGTTCCACCACATCCCAAAGATGCTCTATTGGGTTGAGATCTGGTGACTGTGGGGGCCATTTTAGTACAGTGAACTCAATTGTCATGTTCAAGAAACCAATTTGAAATGATTCGAGCTTTGTGACATGGTGCATTATCCTGCTGGAAGTAGCCATCAGAGGATGGGTACATGGTGGCCATAAAGGGATGGACATGGTCAGAAACAATGCTCAGGTAGGCCGTGGCATTTAAACGATGCCCAATTGGCACTAAGGGGCCTAAAGTGTGCCAAGAAAACATCCCCCACACCATTACACCACCACCACCAGCCTGCACAGTGGTAACAAGGCATGATGGATCCATGTTCTCATTCTGTTTACGCCAAATTCTGACTCTACCATCTGAATGTCTCAACAGAAATCGAGACTCATCAGACCAGGCAACATTTTTCCAGTCTTCAACTGTCCAATTTTGGTGAGCTCTTGCAAATTGTAGCCTCTTTTTCTATTTGTAGTGGAGATGAGTGGTACCCAGTGGGGTCTTCTGCTGTTGTAGCCCATCCGCCTCAAGGTTGTGCGTGTTGTGGCTTCACAAATGCTTTGCTGCATACCTCGGTTGTAACGAGTGGTTATTTCAGGCAAAGTTGCTCTTCTGTCAGCTTGAATCAGTCGGCCCATTCTCCTCTGACCTCTAGCATCAACAAGGCATTTTCGTCCACAGGACTGCCGCATACTGGATGTTTTTCCCTTTTCACACCATCCTTTGTAAACCCTAGAAATGGTTGTGTGTGAAAATCCCAGTAACTGAGCAGATTGTGAAATACTCAGACCGGCCTGTCTGGCACCAACAACCATGCCACGCTTAAATCACCTTTCTTTCCCATTCTGACATTCAGTTTGGAGTTCAGGAGATTGTCTTGACCAGGACCACACCCCTAAATGCATTGAACAACTGCCATGTGATTGGTTGATTTGATAATTGCATTAATGAGAAATTGAACAGGTGTTCCTAATAATCCTTTAGGTGAGTGTGTGTGTGTGTATATATATATATATATTTAAACAAGCAATGCGTGAAAACATAAAAAGAATAGAATGAAAGCATTTAAGCTCACGAAAAGTGAAGAAAAGGAAACTGCTAATGAAGTAGGCTGATGTAGTTAACATACAGGATGAGTATAAACAAGGCATATAACGGTTATCATGTTTATATTGTATCATGTCATGTTTTTGTTGAGAAAAACAAGCATATCCAAATGCTCCTTAAACTATACTAATTTATACACACCAGTTTAAATGATGGAATGTCCCTTACCTCAGCTAGCATAGTCTTTCTCGGATGCCATGTTTGTTGTTTACAGAAACGTTGCAGGGAGTATGTTGCTATGGGGATGCTGCTTTCTGACGAACTGCACATATATGAGAGTAAATTGTACACCGCTTATCCAGTACATTTAAACAGGAACCCAGCTTTCTCTCAGTAAGCCACATTTATGGTGTCCATTTGAACGTACTGAGTGACAGAACCGTTTGCTCAACAAATGTGATCAACTTGTGTCCACACTCAACAGTGCCAGCCAGTTTATTCTGTTATAACTGCCAGTTTTAGTTTGTGTGTTCAGGATTTAAAATGCATCTCACTGTATATATGGCCAGCAAAGCAAAACTTTGCAAAATTCGAATAGTATTTTTACTTTGTATTTTGTAAATTTAATTATTGAAGATTGAATATTCGACTACTCGTGCACATCCCTAATTTTTACACTGGTGTTATCTATCATTAATTGATTATATATAATATATAAAAGAAAAAATAAAGCAGTACACAATGTGCTGCCAAAGCATGTCTGTTACCAGACCTCTTATGGCGTTATGCCTTGTGGTGTTGCTTCCTTCAGTGGTCCAGTGTGCTGTCAAAAGCTCCCTCGTCTCTATAGTCAGCATTCTTCATAAGCCTGATTTAACATTACATTCTGCTATTTAGATCAGATGATTTTAGTTACACATACACTCCCTCAATTTTATAGTTGACTTTATTATTGTGATATGACCTTCAAACGCTGATTACACAATCAGTTACAAGATAGAACTTGTTTTATTGAGTCATATGGGAGCATACAGGATATATTTGTACTGTTGAGAGTGTTTTGGAAAGAAGATATTCCCCTTCCAAAGAGGAATGGAACTATGAGCCACTTCGGAGATCCCAGTCAATATACTCATGGTCACAGTCATTTCAGTCACAATTCAGTCTCTTTTTGGAATTGTTGTGAGGCTTTTTTTTTTTTTTTTCCTCTTTTATTGTATTCTAGTTGCATTTTATGTTTTCTGAAAGCACACTGGAATTACAAAAGTTGTTATGGCTATTTAGAATTGAATCTGAATAGTGGTCAACTAGTTTTCAATGGCTGATGGATGCCAATTCCTATATCTCTAGAACAGTGTGTCTTGTGCCCTATAATGTACTAGTTATTGTTTTGAAATTCAAGCTATTTAAAATATCTTTCCTCCTACATAGACCAAGTGATGGAGAAAGCCATGCACAAGTGTGTGCTGAAGCCCCTGAAGCCTGTGATAGAGGCCGCTCTGCAGGACTTCCAGGTGAGCAGTGGAACTTGGCAGCAGCTAAAGGAGAATCTGGTGTTGGCCAAAGCCAAGCAGCCCCAAGACATGGGTGTGGATGGAGCCTTTCCCCCTGACCCTGTGGCCATAGAGAAGATCCGTCACAAGTTTCACATCATGTGCAAGATGTACTCGCCTGAGAAGAAAGTGTCTCAGCTTCTCAGTGTGTGCAAGCTTATCTATAGCATTATGGAAAGCAACTCAGGTACATAAGCGTGACGTGTTTCTTCACAAAAAATAAAATTCTGGCATCATTCATGTTGTTCCAAACCTGTATGAATTTCTTTCTTCCATGTAACACAGAAGGAGATACTAGACAGAATGTCAGCCTCAGACACCATTCACAATCATTGCATGGAAAAAAGATGCAATGAAAGTGTATGGTGACTAAGTCTGACATTCCATCTAGTATCTCCTCCTGTGTACCATTAACTAATTTATAAATTAAGTGAAAATTGTTTCATGTTCTTAAGTAATTATTAAAGATGAGTAAACAGTCAGAAATACAGTAAGAACACAAGAGTAATGAAATTACAAGCAATAGAACAAATTAAGAAAGCAGTTCTTTAAAGGAATGTTCCATGTTCAATACAAGTTAAGCTCAATCGACAGCATTTGTGGCATAATATTGATTACCACACAAATTTATTTTGACTTCGCTCTCTTTTTCTTTAAAGAAAGCAAAAACTGTGATCCAGTGAGGCACTTACAATGGACCTGAAAGGGGCCGTAAACATTCAAATACTCACTATTTTAAAAGTATAGCCACAAGACATAAACAATATGCGTGTTTACATGATTTTTGTGTGATAAAATCACTTCCTAACCTTTTCTGTGTAAAGTTATAGCCAATTTTACAACTTTGTTGCCATGACAATGTAATGTTAACAAACTCTAAAATGACTGTAAAATTATGATTTAAACAGCTTTACAGCTCAAATATTTCCATAAATTGGCCCCATTCACTTCCATTGTAAGTGCCTCACTGTAACTGATTTTTGAGTCTAAATACATTTTAGTGATAATCAGTATTATGCCACAAATACATTCAATTGAGCTTAACTTGTATTGAACCCTGAATATTCCTTTATTTTATTTTATAGCAATATCAAATAATGAAGTAAACATTCAGTAATTGAAAAATGAAAAAAAAAAAAAAAAAGCAATAGATTGTAAAACAAAGCTATTTATATATCTTATATAGTCTTCACTATAGAATAATTAGATTAAATACTGATAATGAATGTTGTTTGGTTAATAATAAGGACATAATAGTCAGCAGCACTCTGTTAGGCTGCATTTACACTGCAAGTCCTAATGCACAGATTTGATAGTTTGAAACAAATCGTGTTTTGTTTTTTTGTCCCACTGATTACATTTACTTTAGACATTACTGACTGCGTTTACATTTAATACCTTGCTAAGACAGGTATTTTAAATAAATTTTGAAGTCTATTTGACTTGAAATTAGTTTTACTTTGTGCTACCGGTACTTGTAAAAAAATGTTTTGTATCATCTTGGTACTGTAATACAGGTACTTTTGAAAACTTTTTGGTACTTTGAAAGTAAATGATGACAGAATTTCCATTTTTGTGTAAATTCTCCATTAAAATGCATGATTTTAATCCGTCGTTATGTATAGAATGATCATAATACTTCAGCAAAGACTCATGTTTTCAATCACTGTTGTAATGAAAGGGAGGATGTATGGGGCAGATGACTTCCTCCCCATGTTGACATATGTGATGGCACAGTGTGACATGCCTCAGCTCGATGCAGAAATTCAGTATATGATGGAGCTACTGGATCCTTCACTGCTTCATGGAGAAGGTATAAAAGACACCATTGTGATCCTCTTTTACTATCATCCTATTTGGTGTATTCTTCATCCTAATCCATTCCATACTGTGGATATGTCAGATGGTGGCCTGCTGTAGTAACTACAATGTTGCCATGTATGAAACTTTCTCAATAAATCTCATCTGTGTTTGTAGGAGGCTATTACCTGACCAGTGCATATGGAGCTATGTCTCTCATCAAGAACTTCCAGGAGGACCAGGCAGCCCGTGTGCTGAGCTCTGAGACCCGTAATACTCTGCACCAGTGGCACCGCAGACGCACCACCCAGCGCATCACACCATCTGTGGATGACTTTCAGGTAAATCTCTCTAGACATGTCCTCTGGTCCAAAACCTAGTGAGCTTACTTGCTGTCTACTGTCTAAATAGGCAACTACCTTCTAAGGCAGCACCCTAACTAAATCGAAGCATGAAGAAGTGACAGATTTGGAACGCTCTACACAGGCAGGAGCTCTGTTCGTACAGATAGTACTGATAGGCTCTTTGTGCAAAGTGCAGAGGAGACTCAACTTGACAGTCAATGTCAGTAGAGTTTGGTGTTAGCATGTTGCTAAGCTAACAGCGCAATACTCTTAAGCATAAAAATGCATATCTAACACAAATATTGGGTAATTATTATTACATTTTATTTTTGTATTTTTTTTAATTAGATTTAACTATTTTATCAATACTTAGGTATTGAAGGAATTATAAGTATACCTATATTATTTTTTCTCGCTTTGTCCACCATCTGGGGATGCATAGATTCTACTAAGAATACATGCTGTATAATTTTGACAAAAGAATGAATACTTTGGAACAGCCTTTGCACAGGGAGTGCATCTATGATGCCTTGCAATGTTGATTATGTAGGCAACTTACTCGTTCTATTGCTTAGGTCACTGACTTTATGGATGTAGTGAGTTTACGATTATCATATATATTTGGAATGACACCTATATTTTTCCTTGTCTGTATTCAGAACTACTTGCGAGTGGCACTGCAAGATGCATGCAACGGCTGTACAGCCAAAACCCTTCAGGTGCAACCTTACGCCACAACAGAAGATGTGTGTCAGATATGTGCGGACAAGTTTAAAGTTTCAGACCCGGAGAACTATGCCCTGTTCCTGTTGACAGATGAAACGACACAGCAGCTGACCCCAGACACTCACCCACAGAAGATCAAGGCTGAACTGCACAGCCGCCCACAGCCACAACTGTTTTACTTTGTGTACCGCCAGATCCAAAACCTCACGGTCCCTTCAGACCAGCTCAATGGCGACACTGTGCCCAACTAAAAGAGCAAGCCTGGTTTCCATCAGGTCCTCTCAGAATTCCGAATGCATCATTATTTATTTCCTTCGAAAGGAACACTGCTAACGTCTGCATTGTTTTGAAAATGTGCATGTGTTGGAGGGAAGCGGAAAATGTGTTTAGAGGGAAATAGGGAAGGAAGGATGTGTCTGACAGATGCAGCACTTTTTTTCTGCTCTGTCTTCACTATTTTCAAAGCAGGAAGTGGCACGCGACCATCACAAGAGGATAGCTGTACCCAAACTGCAATGCTACAATTATGGAATTAATGCAACACATTCAGGTTGGCAGAAGATCTGCAACATTACAATGTTTATGGTGTTTCTGTAAAGCTTTCATGTACAAATCACATGATCTGCCCTACATACCTCTCCTGTCCTTTTTTCCTATGGTGAGAGATGGTGGTATTGTTCATAAGACTGCTACCTATGCAGAGAGACTGGATAGTGCTGGAAAAATTATTGTTATGAATTTTAGGAAGTTCTTTGAGGATATCCTTATAAGAAATGTTCTTATGTTAACCTTAACCATGATATTTTTGCAGTTGCTGGTAAACTGCATTCTTTTTATTTTATATATGATTTATTGTTATAGTTTTGCATGTATCTATATGATAAGACCAATTAAAGAATCAGGCATTGTTGCCAGAGTTTTTTATCATATTGTTTTTTATTAATTATGATCAGTCATTGCCTACAGTCATTAGTCTGTAAATCAAAGTCTTGTTAAAAACATTAAGCAAAATTGTGAGGCTATGTTCTAAAATACTGTACTACTGACAAGCTTAAGATTTGGGGCTTGTGGTAATCTAGAACTCTGTTGTAATGATTTTTGTTCTGGCTTGTAGGTTTTCAGGGTTTTGGCAAGTAAGGCAAAAGGAAAGTTCAGTGTGATGTATGAAAGAAGCAAACAAAATGACATGGGTAAAAGAAAAGAATCAACGGACAGAAATTATTTGTAAGTGCCACTATAAAGTGCTATCAGGGAATATCAGGAAGGATGAGTCACATAGTGGAGTATACTCATCTGTTACACTCATAACTATACTTATAACTACAATAACTTACAAAGTATTAGATTTTCTACTAATGTACTTTACATTTGCATGTTTTGATGTAAACTCGGGGCATTTTTTTTTTATGTAGATTTAAAAGACGGGGGTGCTGAAATGCTCTAACCCATGTAACGTTTATATAGAAACACTAGTCGCATCTGAAACACAACTACTTGTTTCAAGTCTTGAAATGTATTTTAAAAGTGATTTTAACAAGATATTTTATGTCTGGTAAGTGTATACATATTTATATGCAATCTGTGCTGGAATTTTTCACAGATCTGAAAGCAATTGATTCAAAGTTTTTGTGTGTTCTTCATGGAGTCTACTAGAGTAGTTCCTCATTCCTTAGATCTTCTTCTTTGTCTTTTTGTACATGTATTCTGTTGCACACAATAAACTGATGTTGAAGATTTTTGTCTCTGTCATCTACTACAAGCTTCAAAAAAGTGTTCTACATAATGGGTGTTTTGACAATAATTTACTGCTTTATCACCATGAGGTCTTGTATGCACCACATTTAATAATAATAATAATACATTTTATTTGTAAAAAGCGCTTTACATTTTAAGGAAAAATCTCAAAGTGCTACAGGTCTGATCCTAAGAACAATATCTAGACATGCTTAAAATCCATAAGATCTGCTAAAAAGTAATGTTTTTAATCCCTTTTTAAAAGTCTCAATGGTCTGTGGTGACCTCAGATGGTCCGGGAGGGCATTCCAAATCCGGGGAGCGGCAGAGCAAAAAGCCAGTGAAGCGTGTGGAGGATGGTAACTGTTGATGTGTTCATACTTTCGCACTCTCATCAGGATCCTTGCAGCGCTGTTCTGGACGTACTGTAGCTTTTGCAGACTCTTGTTGGGGATCCCGATGAGAAGAGCGTTACAGTAGTCCAGTCTAGAGGAGACGAAGGCGTGAACCAGTTTCTCAGCATCAGCTAAGGTAAGTGTAGAATGGAGTTTTGCTATATTTCTGAGATGATGAAAGGAGATCTTACAGAGATTTTTGATATGGGCTTCAAAGGTGAGTTGTGGGTCAAGTCTCACACAGAGATTGGTAACTGTTATGGAAAGGGGAATGTCTTGGACAGAGATAGTTATACCGGAAAGTGAGGATGACTGAATTTGGTGCGAGGTGCCAAAGAGAATTGCTTCAGTTTTGGAACTGTTTAGTTGGAGAAAATTCTGTCTCATCCACACCTTTATCGATTTGCGATTCCAAGTAAACAAACCAAAAGAAGGCACAGTGTGCTCCTCTGGCTATGTTTTTGAAATAGAGAGAGAGAGAGAGAGTTCAATACTTACAATCTTACCTGCCACGAACTCTTGTCGAATAAACCAAATTAATAAATATATATACCAGTATCACTTGTCATACGTAATGTCTAAACTAAGTGAGCAACTTATTTGGGACACTACTGAATCATGCTGCTTTTAACTAGATATTGAATTTCTTAAAATGTTGTAAGGATTTAGCTAACTGACTTTTTATATACACGTCTACACACGAAAGCCAGAACTTGTAACGACAATTAATGCTCAAGGAAGCCTAATTTTAACTGCAGCATGACTGTTTTGTGAAACGAACGTCTCCCAAACAGACATTCAAAAATCATATTTTTTCATATGAATATACAATACAAAAAATATAATACCTGAAAAAAATATACCTAATAATATTTGCGATTTAAATGGTGCTTGCAATACATTTTGTTTCGTCAGGGTACGGTTATGCTGCGTTCCTTTCAAGTTGGATGTCAATCCTACTTGATATCTCCAACAATAAATACATTCCATTCCCCGATATTCGGAAGATGACGTTTAAGGAAACAAAACAGCAACGCTCCCTTTAGCTTAGCAGGGGTTTGACTCTCATTAGAGATGTCTCCTAGCAACCCAACTGATAAATGCTTATATGATTATCAAAAGAGATTATAATGTTTTATACGCCTGTTTCTGCCTGCGTTTGGTAAAAAGATTTCATATCATCTAACGTTAACTCATGTATCGATATTACTTAATAAAATGAATGTTTATCACTTACTTTGTATATCTCCCTGAGTATCCACATGTTTGTGATACATCATGCCCCAGCATCTCAGCAAAATCAGAGTTGAGAATTTCTGCACGAGCCTACAAGTTGTAATTCTGACTTAAAGATGCATTCCATTAAACTTTTCCTTGTAGGAAGTTGTAAAATCGACTTTCCGAGTTGAAAGGAATGCAGCACAACTAAAAACGATCTGACACTGAATGCTCAAGCATCCTAATGTAAACTGATGTTGCTATAACAATGCAAAAAGCACTTACCAAATTACTTGTAGTGCAAATCAGACCTCCTTTCCTGTTTAATAAATTATACAAATCACACGGTCATGCAGAACGTCTTGTGTTTTTAAATCCATAAGGATCTCTTTCTCAACGGCAGTGATGACAGGCGACTCGTCAGCAAGATCTCGCGCTTTTCGCTCTTGAAATGGGTACATCACTTAAGGCATGATAGCGTCACTCAGGGTCAGATAAAAGGCCTGGACTGGGAAATATCCTAAAGATCACACCCACAAGAACAAATAAATCAATCTGATTGGCTGATGAATCTGACAATCTGACTTTAATCGCTCATTCGTTTGCACTGTTGAGGGATTCTGTGGAAATTCTGAAGGCCTGAGGGGGTGGAGATCAAACTCACACGCGGGCATGCGATTTGGGAAACAGTTGTCACGCTTTGCTTGTAAGCATAAAGGAATAAATTCTGACTTGATAAAATTTTCTTTTTTTCTCTTTTTGTTTGTAAATTAATTAAGAGTGGAAAGTGACTAAAAATACATAGGCAAAAATATGATTAAAATTAAAGGATGAAAAATGTATTTATTTGGCATGTTAGACTAGCAGAGAAGGCTAATACATTATCATCGTTATTCTCCGTCTGTTTGAGTCTGCTCTGCATTACCGCAAGTTAAACAGCACATGTGCGGAGAAAATCATAGACACCAGCTCTTCTCCCTCACACACCTGTGCAGCTCCAGAATGAGAAGCAGGGCAGGGAAAATAATGTCGGATCGCTGCCACCATGGACACTTTTATAAACATAGACACTTCTGTGATCTCTCTATCTGATATTTCATCTCATTGACATGCTCCTAACATCATCACACTGAGTGTAGTATAGTTAATGATTGTCATTCGGGATAATATTCATTAAACTGTTCATTAAAAAAAATTCATAGTAATTTTATTATCCCTTTAAAGATTGGGACCATGGCTGTAAAATGTTCCTAAAAATATCCCTTTCGTGCTTTTGAGAAGTGTATGTAGGCAGCTAATGTTCTTACAATGTAAATCTGCGCAGAAATATCTTGTTTACTCTACTTTGCACACGTTCGTATTGTTATAATCAGTATAAAATGCATTGTTTATTGAACAGATCCGCATTGCTTTCTGTTACTGGGATGGTGGGGTTAGTGTACATTGTGTATATAATATACATAATTTATGAAAATAGGTAAATAAATTTGGCTGGGATAACTTTATTTCATCAATTTGATTATTTATACATTTATAATGCATTTAACATTTTTTGGGAGTTTAATACGAGGTTCACTGAGACATAGCCAATTTTATTTGTATTTTTGTATCTGTGCTGGGAGTATATGTAGCTTTTTAAAATTTATTTTAAAATGAGAATCGCGTCACCATATCATATGGTGACGCGGATTGTCGTGTATGCTAATGAGACTGGAGCTGGACTTTGCATACAAACTCTAAAGACACTGCAGCCCGAGTAGCGGAATCAGTTGGGAAAAGATGGTAAAACATTTATGTGTATTTTATACTGTGACTAGTTGGAAAACAGACCATACAGAAGAGGTAATGAGCGTTATTCGAGGCAAATGTATACTAAAGTAATAGCCGCAAAGCCATAGCGGAAGTAGCTTTACCCTACAGTTATTCGTGTGGAAAAAGTCTTTCGGATAAACAGTCTTTGTCACAGTTTTTTTTATTTTTTATTTAATTTATTATGAGTTACAAAAATAGACTATATTCACGGACTGTGATGACGCGTTTCCGCATTATTTATCAGCGTAAATGTCGCATTTTTAATATTATAATTTTTTTTTAAATGTTGAATGTAAATTTATAACATTATGCTTTTGTTTTATATTACCCTGGAATTATATATAAAAAATACATTACCACAGCAAATATTATTTGGAGTTTATAAGGGGTTTATGCAGCGAGAGTGACAGTTAATTTGGCATCTTCTCCCATTTTACTATCTTAATCCACCACTCTCTATTTTTGAACTCTTCTGGAAAGTAATTCAAACATAATAGTTGGATTTTTTTATTTTGCTCTTGGAGCAAATGGGTAAGTAAAAATAATATTTGCTGCGATCTCCCATTCACCGCTGTCGAGGTTTACCCTGCAAACGTATACTTCCGCGTTTCAAAACCCGGAGTGTGAAAAAGGTATATTGTAACAACAGCAATCTGAAACTTTAATTTGACTTTATTTATCTTGAAACAGTTCATTTAAAAATCCAGTGAATAAAATATTTGTTTTTCTTGGTGGGTCTCGTGTCCAAGGAGTTCAAGCGATCAAAGGGCTTTTATTTTGATATGTCTCTATGCTGACGGTGAAAAACAGGTTCCGTGTTGGTGTTGTGCTGTTTTGTGCCACTGGTCAGGCGGTCAGATCTCAGCAGCTGAAGATGGAGCATTTATCATCAGACTCCGAAACTGAAGAACATGTGCAGCCTTTACTTCGCCGAAAAGACACCGGGGATATTCAGAAAGGTAACAAATCGGAATATGTATATATCTATATTTGTATATTTAATGTACATTTAAAAGTGCCATGTATTTAACAATAGTACGTAGGTACCATACGTGTCATAATATTACTACACAGTTAGAATGCAGATATAATAGTTTGACTTCATTAATCTACGGCTCTGTTATGTGTAGTTTGTACTGTAACTTGGTGGTATAAATAACTTCCCAAGTTCGGTAAATCCTACTTTAAACTCAGTAGCCATGACATATGTTCTGAATTCAGTCATGTAATGTAGAATAATTCTTGCATATCGCGCGACTCTAGGCTGCAAAAGTGGTTTAATATTATTATTATTATTTTACGTTTTTGCCTTGATTTTATTCTCGGTGTTTGGAGCACTTCTATAGTCTTCTATCTATAGTCAAGCAGGTGACTTCTCATACAAAAATGACCTATAGTTTATTTTTCTGTTGTAAAGCCATAGTTAATTAATACTTGTTCATCTTTAATCAGTGTAAAACATATTTTTAGGAACTTTGTCAAGTTTAAATGTGTTTGCTTGACGGCAGTAGTGTGCCTAATGTTAAGCAGGGATGGGCGTTATGGCTCTTTTTTTTATTTATTTACGATATTTGATATGTATCACGATGATTATGTATTTGTTCTGAAATTACATTTAAAGTGTTTTTTAATCAAAGGAACCTTCATATCAACCAAACAGTCACTGTAGCCGATTATACTGAAAATATTTAATGCATGAAATAAAAATCTAAATAAAATGGAGTAATGTTTTCTACAGTTTTTCACTAAATTAACACAAGAACAATATTTAATATTTTTCATCTAGATGCACCTATACAGTAAATACAGTAAAGAAAAACAATTTTTACCTGCTTCTGCTTTCACACACACACACACACACACACGCACACACATACATACACACACAAAACTGAATAAAAAGGGTGTGCAAAAACTTTTTGAGGTGCTGTTGAGTTATTATTATTATTATTGTTGTTATAATTATGAGGATTGTATTTGTTTTGTACAATAGTAATACATTTAGTAAAATTTACTTCACTTGTGCTGTCCTATTAACTTCACATTCACCTTGTGCTTTTATTTTGGTGGAACACTGAATGTTGCTCATTACAAACCTGGTGAAACGTGGTCACCTCCTCCTTTTCTGTGAAACCGTGTCCTGTTTATAGATATGTTAGTTAACTTTTAGTGGTTATAAAAGTTTGGAATTGCTTGGAAGTGTGATCTTGCAGTGCTTTGCTTTCACAATGCATTCAAACTGCGAAGCGTATCATGAGCTCTGCTCGTGAACACAGAACAGTCTTTTGTGGTTTAATATTCATATATGACTGTACTGAGATTTTGATGTTATTTTGACAAATTGTGCAGTCCTGATGGATCATAAAATTTGTCAAATGACAGGCTTTTTAGTAAACGTAGTGATGAAATAAAAATCACATAGTCGTCACTATATTGTTTAATTGTATCCATCCATCCATCCATCCATCTTCAACCGCTTATCCGAAGTCGGGTCGCGGGGGCAGCTGCTCCAGCAGGGGGCCCCAAACTTCCCTATCCCGAGTCACATTAACCAGCTCTGACTGGGCGACCCCGAGGCGTTCCCAGGCCAGTGTGGAGATGTAATCTCTCCACCTAGTCCTGGGTCTTCCCCGAGGCCTCCTCCCAGCTGGACGTGCCTGAAACACCTCCCTAGGGAGGCGGCCAGGGGGGCATCCTTACCAGATGCCCAAACCACCTCAACTGACTCCTTTCAACGCAAAGGAGCAGCGGCTCTACTCCGAGCTCCTCACGGATGACTGAGCTCCTCACCCTATCTCTAAGGGAGAAGCCCGCCACCCTTCTGAGGAAGCCCATTTCGGCCGCTTGTACTCGCGACCTAGTTCTTTCGGTCATGACCCAACCTTCATGACCATAGGTGAGGGTAGGAACAAAAATTGACCGGTAGATCGAGAGCTTTGCCTTTCGGCTCAGCTCTCTTTTCGTGACAACGGTGCGATAGAGCGAGTGCAATACCGCCCCTGCTGCCCCGATTCTCCGGCCAACCTCCCGCTCCATTGTCCCCTCACTCGTGAACAAGACCCCGAGGTACTTGAACTCCTTCACTTGGGGCAAAACCTCGTTTAATTTTATATCGCCAACAAAATCATCGTGAATATATATATATATATATATATATATATATATATATATATATATATATATATTAGTGAATTTTCAATATATCAACCAGCCCTAATGCCAAGTTACCAGACCTCTATTGTCAAACTGTTATGAGGTTGACTGATATATCGTTATACTGATTTATCGGTGCCGATGGTTGCTTTTTAGATCTATCGGTTATCGGTAAAGATAAATGCTGATTGTTGCAGATAGTTTTTATTATTATTATAACTCCTCTTTTTCCACCGCTGGAAAGTTCTACAGTTAGAACTCTTTGTTTCTGCTGTGTAGCCGCGACCTCTAGAGGTGAAATAAAAGCAATCACTGACTTTGCGTGGAGTTTGTTGTGCGAAGTTACTATTACTATTAATGAATGATGATCAACTGTTGATGAATTATTTCTTATTCAGTATGTATTAGCTTATAGTTTTTAAATTGTAATGCATTGTAGATGAATGTAAGTATGCATGTTTTGTTTCCCTTATCTGTTTGTGTGAGCTAGGAGTCCCCTGTGTATTGCTGGTGTATTGTAATTACATTTATATTTCTGGTGATTATGTTCATTGCACAATAAGTGGCATATGGGATTTTATTAATTTTGGACTCTTATTGCCTCTTGTCTGTGCCTGTTACAGTAAGCAAAGATATAGATTTTTTTTTTACATTTAGTTTAATTTATTTTTATTGATCCATTATCAGCATTTTCCACCAGCTGAGTTATTGCAGTTAGTTAAATCCACTATCGGTTGATCTCTAATAACAATAACCAGTAACTATATTGTTTCTGGAAACTGATTATCATGGTATATTTTCGTCTGCCTTAATGAAAAAAATGTTCAAGGCTATTTAGGTTGCACACTATTATCTGGAATATTTATTGATAGTTGCTTAGTTTGCATAGACTGGTGTAGTTTGAGGGGTAGTTTACTCAACAATACAAATGCTTTCACTTAGTTACCCTAATTTTGTTCCAACCCTGTATGACTTTCTTTCTTCCTTTAAGCTGTTTCTCTTCAAAAGACTTCACTGCACTTGTAAGAATTTGTCTTTGTGTTTGACAATGGTTTCTGTTTGTTCTTGCAGCTCCATCTTGCTGCTCTTCACGTTATGGGCTGGCCTTATTGTCTTGCTATGGCTTCTTTGTGGCATATGCGCTAAGAGTGAACCTTAGTGTGGCAATGGTGGACATGCTGAAAAACAGCTCCAGTGCCAATACCAGTTCCTCTGAATGCCCTCACCACAGCAGCCCTGTACCCAAACACAATCACACCGTAAGGGCATCTTACTGCTAACTAGTCTTGCATATTTCATAAGTAACCCCCCCATGGTGACCAATTACAAGACCTTATACACTTTCTTTTATCTGGTGTATATATACATTTTAACCTAAAGTCTTGATGTTGAATAATAATAATCATCATAATTACTTATATGTCAGATACCTAAATATTAGCTGTAACTTGACATTTGAGTGTCCTCGGCTTGCTGCTCCTTGCAGATTTTCTTTTTTGCCATGTCATCAAAGACAGGAAATGTGTGTAAGCGTAATATAATATTACATACGGGTATACACATATTACAGCTTCAGTTTTTTCAGTAATTTAAGACCAAACTTGAGATTGTAGAACACTTAATCGTATTTGGTTATAAAGATGCAGGCCATATCCAGAATTGGCTAGCTTAAAATAAAATCCACCTGATGTATGTCTACATCACATCAGAATGTCTCCTAAGTCTAGATATGTGAATAAATAGCACCAGCTGCAGATGAATTGGGGATATTTTATAATGTTTATATGTCTCAACAGGCCCGTGTGCATGACTGGAATTCCGAGACTCAGGGCTGGATTCTGGGCTCTTTTTTCTACGGATATATCCTTACTCAGATACCAGGTGGCTATTTGGCACGCAAGTATGGTGCTAAATGGCTCTTGGGTATTGGCATCCTTTGCACTGTGATCTTCACCATGCTGACTCCTCTTGCTGCTGATCTGGGAGCTGGTTACCTCATCGCTGTCAGAGTGTTGGAAGGTATTGGGGAGGTAAGCTAAATTACATAAATATGTTAATTACCTAATCATTTGTTCAAACTTTGATTTGAAATCATTGTGTCCTATTGTTATCAAAGATGGAAATAGCTGTCATTAAAGGGATAGCTCATCCAAAAATGAAATTTCTGACATCATTTATTCACCCCCAAGATTTTCCTAAGCCATGTGACTTTGTTACCTCTGGCAAAACACAAATGGAGATGTTTGGCAGAATAGCAGCCTCAGTCACTAAATATTCATTTTGTGGTGAACTATCCCTTTAATTTAGAAATATAAAGGTAGTTTGAAAAGGTTGGTTGTTATTCTTGGGCTGCCAGGGTGTGTCATTTCCTGCTATGCATGCAATGTGGGCATCATGGGCCCCACCTCTGGAGAGAAGTCGACTGCTCACTATCTCTTATGCAGGTACGCTTGAACACATAAAATATTTATACATTATTTCTGCAGTGTTTGTGTGTACTTGTTCCATTATTCCTTATTTCTTCCCTTTTTAAAGGTGCTCAGTTGGGAACTGTAGTGGCCCTCCCCCTGTCTGGCCTGATATGCTTTTACCTAGACTGGACATATGTCTTTTATATATTTGGTAAGTTTCATAGCGCCATAACTTTAATTGTGATGTGTTCTGGCATCTGTAATGGAGCCACTTATAATAGATTGCAATAGTCAGGTTCCTGAAGTAAAAATCCTATTCGTTTTCTCCATAGGAAAATAGATTTTTAACGATAACTAAGACCGGCCTACCGAGAGAGTTCCCAAGTTGGTAATCTGTGGTATATGCCTCTGTTGAAGCCACCTTGAAGCTAGTTGGATTTGACTTATGGCTTAGAACTCTTTTTATTAAGTACTTTACAAAATCTATGGAAAAAATGAGCAGGTAAAATACTTCTTGAACCAAGACGGCTGAAAATGTTTGGAAAAACCTGTTGCACTATGTTGGTTTGAGAGGCCTGACTGGACCGGACATAAATACATTGGCTTAACCAGGTGTGTTAGTTTGAGGTGGGACTATATACCTGTTTTCATGAAGTGTTTGTACCTGAAGTTTGTCCAGTTTTTGAAACATGTTTGAAAAGTATTTATTTCTGCAAAGCTGTTTTGTGCCACCAGTGGTGTAGAAATGACAACTTTTATCTTTAACATTGATTTAAAAATACATTTGCTGATATCTTGTATTGCAATATCATCTAGTACTCTATACTTCTATGGTAACTATATTTGCATAGCCTCTGATTAAATAATGTTGCAGTATTGATGCACGTGATATGATATTTATTTTTCTCTATGTTTTACAGGTGCTGTTGGTTTACTCTGGTTTATCCTTTGGACTTGCCTGGTCAGTAACACTCCCAGCTCACACAAAAGGATATCAGAGGTTGAGAGGACCTACATAACGTCATCTTTAAAAAATGAGGTAGGCACCATTAAATGTGTTTTACATGGGAATATTCAAGCATTTATCACACAAGCAAAAGTGCACAAGGGATAATCACAGGCTTGCTGATATTCAGTACAACAGCACACTCGCTTCTGTGATATTGCTTTTATACAGAAGCATGAGAAACAAGAAGTTGTTATTATTAAGATACGTTTCAGACAAAATTGGGTCAGTTGGGTTGTATTTTTCCTCCACCAATGAAAGTAGTTTCCAAAGCAACATCATCAACTTGCGGAGTAATATGAACAGTGAAATGTCCCGGTGCTGTTATGCAGATGAAATATCAGCACTCTTGGTTTTAAGTTATTCTCAAACCAATTAATGCTATGTATGACTCATTAACAGTGTTGGGTGTAATCTAATTACAAAGTCATTAGTTAATGTAATCTAATTACTTTAGTAAAAAAATGTTTTATAATGTATAGGGATGTCATAAAATATCTATATATATATATATATATCTATCGATTATTGATCGGAATTATATTTTACCAATATGTTTTTGAGGCATCGATATATAAAAATTAGCCGACATTTAAATTAGAAGACCAATTCGCATGCTTTCCAATACACTCAGTTGGCCTCTTTTTAAGATTAACAAAATTTGGTAGAAATTAAATAATTGTTTCTAATTTTAGAACGCGCCATGTTGTCCGCCAGATGCGTCCGGTGTGTGACCCCCTTTAAGTTACCCTGGTGCTCACACTTTATTAAAGTTGTGTTAAGAAATATGTCTGAAGAGACAAAGACAACTGTGCAAAGAGCAGCACTATTTATGCCAGGAAAAACATCCTTATATATATATATATATATATAATTATCAGGACGATCTTCCGATTATCGACGCGTGAAAAATGCATTAAGTACATTATAGGGTTATGCTTATTTCATATATATATTATGTATGTAGAATACATGAATTAAGACCCCATAACAAGTCATTGAGAAGGAGAAATGTGAGGTGCTGAGTGTATGACTTGTGTGTAAAGATAAACAAAATAAATTAATTTGAATTTGTTGAGCGGAAATGTTTTTTAGAAAGTAACTTAAAAGTAAATTAATTAGTAATGTAATTGCTTTTTCAACAAAGTAATCTGATCTAATTAGTATTTTGTAGTTTATTATTATTTTTAATGAACTTGCCCAACACTGCTTATTAATGTATATGTTATAACTATGCCATTTTCTGCTGCAGATGTCTCCAACCACAGACTACATCCCATGGATATCGATCCTCAAGTCTTTGCCATTATGGGCCATAGTTGTGGCACACTTTTCTTACAACTGGACATTTTACACTCTGTTGACTCTCTTACCCACTTACATGAATGATATACTTGGATTCAGCATCCAAAAGGTGAGTGCAAAACTTATCTTAGAGCTCGTTCATTCTCATCAGAAGTATTTGTATTTTAAAACTTTGAATGCTTTATATGTTCATGTTAAAGATTATCATACATCCGTGACTTCTTCTTAAAGGTGCTGTAAGCAATTATTTTTTTATTTTTTTTTCATGGAAAGGTATGCAAATATTGTTAATTAAATATTTGCCCTGAGATATCTTTGTGACAGCTCTAGACTCTGCAAACACAACAGTGTCTGCAATTTTTCACTTTCTCAAAGTATAGTTGTTGCAGCGAATTACTAAGCTATAATGCATTTTATGCCATGTTGTTCATAACAGTTGTCAGTTGAGGGTGCTATTTTACTACTGTTGCTTTTAACAACCGTTTCTGCTCCCATTAAAGCACATTGAAAAGGGGAAGTGGCTAATCCAACAGCTCAGTCTCATGAAAGTAGAACGGCTCTAATCGCTTTCAGCACCTTTAACCACTAGCTATACCGTTGTGTATATCAAACAATGTAAACAATGCCAGAAAACATTTGAAGAGGATTATAGTTTGTATTTAAGGACCGCATGATGTTTAATAAAGTGTGAACTCATTGGATCACTCTTAGAATGGCATGCTCTCGGCTCTGCCTTATCTTGGTTGTTGGTGTCTGGCTCTGTTGGGTGGGCAGCTGGCAGACCTCCTCAGAGAGAAATATCTCATCCGCACAGTAATGGTGCGCAAGGCTTTCACTATAGTAGGTAAGGCAATCATAAGACACTTTACACAAAGAGGAAGTATGGTGACCTATGCAACTTTCAGACAGTGCTGATGGGGTGATTAAAATGCTGTTGATATGCAGTCCATTAAGGCTTTTTTAAACCAATTAATTTATCTGTGTGTGTCTTATTTCTAATGTGCCCAGGAATGATAGGGCCAGCTGTGTTTCTGGTGGCTGCTGGCTATACCGGATGTAACTACTACTATGCTGTTGCCTTCCTCTCCATCTCTTCCTCTCTAGGGGGCATTTCAGCCTCTGGATTTAACATCAACCATTTGGATATTGCTCCCTCGTAAGACAACACTTCTTTTAGCAATCATTTTGGTTTAGGAGAACTTTTTGGGCATGAAATCCATTTCATTAGTTAATTTTGATTGAAGCATTTATAAACAATGCTGAGAAATTTGTGACATAATCATTTAAAACCTGTTTCCTTCACAGCTATGCTGGGATATTGCTTGGGATCACAAACACATTTGCCACTATACCCGGCATGGTGGGGCCTGTAATTGGAAGCTCACTGACCAAATCTGTAAGTTCTAGTTTCTAACCTTACTATATGGGGTCATATCATAATTTGTGAAATAACCTGTTCCATCATTTTGAGTCTTTGACCCTGAGACACATTTCAAGTTTTATGCATTAAAGTGAAAAGGAAAGCATTTCAGTTATTTTAGCCAACATTTAAATAATGATACACTCACTGAGCACTTTATTAGGAACACCTGAACACCTGCTTATTCATGCGATTATCTAATCAGCCAATCTTGTGGCAGCAGTATGGGTCAGGAGCTTCTGTAACTGCTGATCTCCTGGGATTTTCACGCACAATAGTCTGTAGAGTATGTTCAGAATGGTGCCAAAAACAAAAAAGATCCAGTGAGTTCAGTTCTGCTGACAGAAATGCATTGTTAATTAGAGAGGTCAATGGAGAATGGCCAGACTGGTTTCGGGCTGACAGAAAGGCTAGGGTAACTCAGATAACCACTCTGTACAATTGTAGTGAGCAGAATACCATCTCAGAATGCACAACACGTCTAACCTTGAGGCGGATGGGCTACAACAGCAGGAGACCACGTCGGGCACTTTATTAGGACCATAGTGTTCCTAATGATGTGCTCAGTGAGTGTTTATTGACAGTGATTTGAAAGCAGAAACAAAATTACAGTATATTGTTAGAAAGCTTAGTCTTTCCTTCTTGCTATAATGATTAAAACTCAAAATATGTTTCTAGGTCAAAGTGACTCAAAATAGTAGAGCAGGACGCATATAATTTTTTCATTCCTCAGATCCAGTTATAATGTTAGTAAAGGTTTCTTTCGCAAACCAATTCTATAGTAGACTTCTCTTTGCATGTGAAGTGGCTGACAACACTCTGGGTCAATTTAGTTGACCCGTCCTTCAGTAACAATTTCTTTGCAAACACTGCATTACATTGTCAGAAGATTATGAAACCATTTGTATTTTTTTGGACAGCTAGTTGAAGGAAGTTTTGAGATCTAAAAGTTACAGTATATTTACATAGTATCAAAAAAAATATATTTCATGAGATCAAGCTAAAATTGTTTTTAATGATAAGACACCTTTCCTGAAGGTGCACAACATTTATCACATACTTTACATCACTATTCTGCTTCCCTGTAATTAAATATTTTGACTGATGTATGGATTATCATCTGATCTTAAATTTCATGACAATGCAGTAACAAATGCTTAATATTTGCTTTAATCTAGAAGACCATTGCAGAGTGGCAAATTGTGTTCTACATCTCAGCGGGAATCAATGTGTTTGGAGCCATTTTCTTCACATTATTTGGGCAGGGTACAGTCCAGCCCTGGGCTGTCCAGAGAAACCACATCCAATAAACCGTGAGCAATTTCCAAAAGGACACTAATAATGAGTATTGCACAATGCTATTTTTATTACTATTATTATTCATGTAATATACCATGCAAAGACACCATGACTTTGGGTAAATTTAGTTGGTAATGTCTGGATTGTCAAAATTTTCAAATTTATTTTTACTATAAATTTCTAATTTGTACATTTCAGGTTTCTTTTTTCTATTATTCTAAGGTGAGATAAAATAAAAATAATTAAGTGAAGGAATGAATACATTATATAGATGAAATATACAGTAATTGTAAAAATATAAAACGGTTGATCACCATGTTGGATCTTTTGTAGCAGTTTCCTCTTGTACTTCTTATGCCTTACCTTGTCATTAGCACAATATGCCTTGTGTTATACCTTTGTGCACAAGCAACAACAGTTTGAAAGGGACATATTTTCTCTTGTTTAAATCATGGCTGGTATTGAGATTTCAGCCTTTTTTAACTGATTTATGTTTACATTTTTTTTTTGTATTTTTTGTTTACAAAGTCAAATAAAGTATAAAAACTGTGTAAACACTGTATCTTGTATAATCTGTGGTTTGTAAAAATGCTACACCACATGCTTCATATTGGAATTCCAGTGCATATCAAATAAAATTATTACACTCATTTTTTGTTGACTTTCATAATGTTGATTGTGTAGTAGGTTACAACAGGGCTAAAGGCCCCCTGGGGTAAAAGGCTCCTTTGATTTGATTTTCTCACAAAACAGTAAACGGCAACAAATTGGCATTTGCCAATGCAAATCCCTGAACATCTCATTTATTTTTTAGACAAAATACTTTATCATTTTCAGTTTTGTTTAAAGTGATTAAATCAAAAGTGTTATTGTTTCTTTTTAGCAACTGCCCAATAAGTGTATTTGGGGTAAAAAGCCCCTGTTGCAGGGGTTAAAGGCCCCCATAAACAATATTTGTTATAAGTGGGGCAGATTGATTTGTTATGAAAATGTTTAAAGCGGAATCACATTGACTGATACAATCACACATTTATACAATGTCAAATGTAATGAACAAAAAAATGGCTAACCCTTTTCTGAAGTGGTTAAATAACCTATTATCTTAATTGGTTACTCAAAAAAAGTGTCTTGCTGTTTCACAAGTATTTACCTAAGTTGACAAATTTTGCCCTATAACTATTGTCCATACATTTACATAATATCAGTATAACACCCCTGGGGACCTCTTACCCCATAAGAGGGAGAGGAAGTATTTTGCCACAAGTGTGGTGTAAAATTCTCCCTCTTCACCTTTAAAAAAATAAATAAAATGAAAACAATGTTCCGTTATTTATATTCCATCAATATTCAATAAAAAGAAATGTATTGTTTTTAATCTTGATACACTTTGTGACCAGAAAAAAAAAATCCTTAAGGTGTACTTTTAGCCCCGGCGTAATATACCATATTAATTCTAATATTCTAGTTTATATATATATATATATATATATATATATATATATATATATATTTAAGGAGTCACGTATTGCTGCATCACAACGAATTATGTGCAAATGACAGGCTATTAGTCCAAGGGATATTCGAATTGTTTATCGATGTAAACACCCGCTAGACGGACGTTTTTCCGTGTCAAGTAAAAAGAACTTCAACTTTAACCGCGTCTACAGACATTACCCTCTCCTTTAGAACAAATGTTTTTTTATTTATTTTTTATCTTGCTTTCTGGTAGCAGCCTGCATCCTTTGAGACTGTCTAGTGCGCTCTATGATGTAGGCAGCAGTGTTTTGCACGTTTGCGCATGGGCAGTCGCTTCCGTCTGCATTATAACGAGATCAGACGCGCCGCTAAACCTCTTCAGCACCGCTCCAGTACACCGAGCACACGCGCAGGTACAGTACCCACTCACAATCACACGCACCTTTATCTGCGTATTTGAGACTAAAGCCATCTTAATTTGTCAGTATTTATATATGTCGATCTGCAATCGATACACATATTTCCTAAATATTTGCTTTTGTAATGCACCTTATTGATGCTTGCATTCGACATTGCGCTAGATGCAGGCTAGGAAAAGGGAGAACATGGCGGCAGCTGCAGGGGAAGGGATCGCACTTTTTAATTCCCTAGGCATATGAATGATCTCTGTTGCCTGTAATCCGTAGATGACCAATATTGAAATATTGCTAAGCAAATGAACACAAGGGGTTTCTGAAGCTTTTCCATAGGACTGATTCGAATATAATGTATGACAAGAATAATTTAGAACGCCTTTTAAAAAATGCGTCTCTGTTAGGTAACCACTACAAGAAATGTCCTTCTGTTAACCTCTCAAGTTAAGCAGGGAATTAGGTTCCTAACACTATTGGCAGGATGTCTCTTCTCTTTAAACGTCTGGGAATACTGAGCCTGCCAATATGAAATGATAGTGATGCAGTAAACTTACATATTGAGTGAGTCCATGATGTAATTTTAAATCGCTACCTGAATGGAATGTGAACTTCAGATTGACCAGCTGCTCTATTTATTATATATATATATATATATTTCTGGATTGTGATATATATTACATGAGTGGCTCACAAATGGCTGCCAGTCTTTTAAACTGGCAGAATCTTTACAAAATGGAGGTCTGAAGGACAAAGATGTCCCAAGCATTAAGAAAGGCATGCCCGGTCTGTTAATGCAGTTACTTTGCAGAGCTAGAAGTCTAAAGAGCTTGAAAAATTATAAACTTTGAGCTGCATGGTCTGAAGCTTGAAAACAGGTGATGGCACAGTGGATACTGTATTTGTTAACCAAATTTTTTGTCAGTGTTGTGGCTGTCTATTGGATAAAATTAAAATATAAAGACATTTCAAACTTAAAATTACAGAGGCTCAGAGAAGTTGTTTTGCTGGTATTTGCATAAGAAACTATTGAGAATATTACATCCACTTATGTCTAGGGATTTCATTTGCATACTCATTTGTGAGATCTGGAAGAACTACAGTTTCAGAACTACATGTTTCAGCGACCATATTACGAGAGATCATTCCCTTTATTCCCTCACATTAGTGGATTTTAAATTGTATGAAAAGCGTCCTATATCAAGTAAGTGGGGAAGGATCAGATGTGTAATTTAGTGTCTGGCGGTTGAAGCACATTGTACATTGACTGTTTGTTGGCTTCTGTGTAAAGTTTTGCAGATACACTGTCACTTTAAATAAAACAATCAGCCATGGGCAAGGAGAAGCTCCATATCAACATTGTGGTCATCGGTCATGTGGACTCTGGTAAGTCCACTACGACTGGCCACCTCATCTACAAGTGTGGCGGTATTGACAAGCGAACCATTGAGAAGTTTGAGAAAGAGGCTGCAGAGGTGAGATGTAATTGGATGACAATGGATAAGCCAACAAGCAATTAACAATTTTATTGGCACTATATAATGTTATATTAATGTGTGTGGCACCTGTAGATGGGAAAGGGCTCCTTTAAGTATGCCTGGGTGCTGGACAAGCTAAAGGCAGAGCGAGAGAGAGGAATAACTATTGACATCTCGCTGTGGAAATTCGAGACCAGCAAGTACTACGTCACCATAATTGATGCTCCGGGACACAGGGACTTCATCAAAAACATGATTACTGGGACCTCCCAGGTCAAACATTGAACAGGCATACAAGCAAATTTTATTCTTCTACCCTTTAACAATTATGTCATAAACGTTTGATGTTTAATCTGATGTTTACTCTGATCCTAAAGGCCGACTGTGCCGTGCTGATTGTGGCAGCAGGTGTTGGCGAGTTTGAGGCTGGCATCTCCAAGAATGGTCAGACAAGAGAGCATGCTCTTCTAGCCTACACTCTGGGTGTAAAGCAGCTGATTGTGGGTGTCAACAAGATGGATTCCACTGAACCCAGTTACAGCCAGAAGCGTTATGAGGAAATTGTGAAGGAAGTCAGCACCTACATCAAGAAGATCGGCTATAATCCTGATACAGTGGCATTCGTGCCCATCTCTGGCTGGAATGGAGATAACATGCTTGAGGCTAGTCCCAATGTAAGTATGACTAGGGTTTGGAACAGAAAACTTTGTTCAGAACCAGTTCTTTAAAAAAAAAAAATAATTTAACCACTTAATTTTAGGTTCGATTAATGGTTCATGAATGTGCTATATATCCTGTCGATGCAAATGAAATATCGTACTTTGACAGCATTTCAGCAGCTGTGTTGTCCAATTCCACAATGAATGACTACAGTAAGCCAGTTCTTTTAAATCTACATCGCAAAACATACAGAGCTACCAGTGTAGTCCGATTCCCGAACAAATAGCTCTTAAGTCCGATTATATTTCTGCATCAAACATACACCGTAGACTCCGCACACATTTATAGTTCTGTTGTGGATATACTGTATGCTTGCTCAAGTCATGTCGAAATAAATATTATGGCATATTTTAATGCTGCGCGCTGGAATGGAAAAAACAAACTAATCTAATAAATGAATAACTACTCGCTTGACCAGCACAGAATGTGCTTAAATCATTTTAAAGCTTAACAGCTGGAGTTTGTAATGCTTATACAAACAACTCGTAACAGCCGCTTTTTAGTTTGCTGACAAATTAGAAGTGTTCGGTCGGTTATCATAACTTATGAAATATGATTAACTGTACACATACCGTTATTATATCATACAGATTGGAAAGGTCTCTATAAATGAGTTTTATAAGTTTTGAACAGTGTGTTTTGTCACAATTTTGTTTGTAACTTAATGAAACATTAAACAGAACATAAAAATAACAGATGCTTCCGATTTAAAACTACTCCAATACAATATTATATGATGTATAGATCTTATAATCTTGGAGAAAATGTGACACTACATCAGATATCTTTTTTATCGATCTGGGGGACGGTCTCTGGTTACAAAGCACTCCAGTTACAGCTGTTGTGGTCTGCGCTGACAGTTAAGGTGCATGTCTACTGTGTAGGTTCAACGCAGAAGTATAAATCGGCCTTCTTTTTAATGCATCAAAAATATACAGCATGACTAGTGTAATACAGTTCCCGAACAAATGACTCTTAAGAGCTGGCTCTTTTTAGTGAATCACAAACTACATCAGTCGGCGTTGTTACTAAATTAATCTTACTGATGTTATGAGAGGCTTTTGTCATATACACCTTGAAATGAAATAATGGTTACTGTGTCATGTAATGTTGTACTTGAGGCTTGTGAAATTTAAATCAAGCAGTGCAGTCCCTGAAATGATCTCATCATTTGGCAACGGGCTGCTGAGGGCAGAAAATGCAATAAAAATGCAGTAAATGCATTTCTTATACCCAAACATTTCTTCCTCAAACATACTAACAGAATCATTAATGGGGAGATGAAGAATTGTTTCCATATGTCAATATGGATCATTGCGGAGTTACTTCATGAACTATCAGATTCTATATTTATGCAAAATGTCACCCAAGCGGATCAGCTTTAGGCAGTGTGGTAAAAAAGATTTATGTATTTGTAATAGCTTTTATGTCTTTACATTAGATGGCTTGGTTCAAGGGATGGAAGATTACCCGGAAAGAGGGTAATGCATCTGGGACCACACTTTTGGAGGCTCTGGACGCTATTCAGCCACCAACACGTCCAACTGACAAACCCCTCCGTCTGCCCCTTCAGGATGTCTACAAGATTGGAGGTTATAATTTCCGCACGCAAGCTCTAAACCAGATGATTTTTAGCTAACATAAATCATAGCATAATAAAATTTAATTTTTACTAGGTATTGGAACTGTCCCTGTGGGCCGTATCGAGACTGGCATTTTGAAGCCAGGTATGGTGGTGACCTTTGCCCCCGTCAACGTGACAACTGAGATCAAGTCTGTGGAGATGCATCACGAGGCTCTCTCAGAGGCCTTGCCTGGGGACAACGTTGGCTTCAATGTTAAGAACGTTTCCGTCAAGGACATCCGTCGTGGAAACGTTGCTGGAGACAGCAAAAACGACCCACCGCAGGAGGCAGCCAACTTCACTGCTCAAGTAAGCTCTTTATCCATAAACTTATAACCTTAATACTTTGTTGATACTGAAAGACAGAGTACACATTAAAGAGTTCATTCTTTCCCATCAGGTCATCATCTTGAACCATCCAGGGCAGATCAGTGCTGGCTACGCTCCTGTGCTGGATTGCCACACTGCGCACATAGCCTGCAAGTTTGCAGAGCTGAAGGAAAAGATTGACCGTCGCTCTGGAAAGAAGCTTGAGGACAACCCGAAGAGCCTCAAGTCAGGAGATGCGGCCATTGTCGAAATGATTCCTGGGAAGCCCATGTGCGTGGAGAGCTTTTCAGAGTATCCTCCTCTGGGTAAGTGCTATCAAGAAGCAAAATGATAAATTGCTTCATTTATAGAATTTTTTATTGATAGAATGGCATTCTTCTTTTTGACAGTAAATATGTAAAATACAATCCAGATGTTTGTTGTACAAAAAGAAAAGCCTCTGATTACCAATTTTCAAGAACGGTGCAACTAGACCTTGCTAATTTTTAAAGGGACAATTCACACCAAAATTAAAATTCTATCATTTATTCACCTTCATATTGTTCCAAAACCATATTACTTTTTTCTTGTGGAACACAAGAGGAGATTTTAGGCTAAATTTGAGTCCCCACTCACATTTAATTGCATGGAGCAAAAAAAGGGTAATTAATGAGAATAGCAAAGGTGAGTGAATGAGGACAGAATTAAAATTTTGCTAAATTTAAACTATCCATTTAAAAACATTGCACCCACTTTCTGTATCCCAAGTGGCTTGATCAGTTGTAGCATAATGGGAATTGAAAAAGAAACTGGTTGAATGAAAACAATGCTTTTTGGTTTGCAGGTCGTTTTGCTGTGCGTGACATGCGTCAGACGGTTGCAGTGGGTGTTATTAAGGGAGTGGAGAAGAAGACCCCAACGAGTGGAAAAATCACCAAGTCTGCTCAGAAAGCCCAGAAGGCCAAATGAATGTTGTGTTTGACTGCCAACTCCAGAGACACATATGAAAAAGCAGAAGCCATCCAGCTCTTCTATCCCATTGGCTACTTAGGTTTCATAGTCAGAGACTGCTATATAGTTCCAATGCATCGCAAAAGTATCAGAAGGAAAAAATACAAACAAAGCAGTCCTTTAGATGACTCTAATTTGTATGTTGACTCGTAAGTCTTACATTCATGCCATGTAACTTATTCAATAGTGTTTTTAATAGTTGTGCTCTGCTCTTCAATTATGGCTGTGATTTTACCATATGTGACTTTAAAATCTTTAGAGGTCTGACTTCTGCTCTGGAGTGCAGTTTTAGCCTGTTTTTTTTACAACATTGTCTTGCATTGTTTTAGCTATTGTTTGCAAAAATACCATGTGTTCAGTATCCACTGATGGGAAGTGTCATAAAAGACACTATTTAGTAGACTTTAAGAACCTGTATGTTTAGTTTGGCAAAACAATGAATATCTAAAATAGTCACTGTCTGGGCTCTTGCAATCTTTGACACACTGACAGCTTTATGTTTAGCACTTTGACTGGCTTAGCGTAGGCTAACCCTGCACAAGCACTTGATTACTTTAACTGGCATTAGCTACTGCACCTTACTGTGAAAAAAGAAAAGCTTTCATGTCATATTAAAGATGTCTCAACCATAATTGTGTTGTTTGTTTTCATTTAATTTTTTACAGGAGATGCTACAGCAAAAAAGGCAGCAGAAGTTGTTTAAAAGCTTTATGAATCTGTTGAACATTTATGTATTATTATTAAAAACATTTAGCTTAAAATTATTTAGAACAAAATGAATAACTTATGGTTAGTTCACCTATTCTGAATACATTTGCTTCTGAACATAATAAGTAAACAAGCTCATCAGTGTCCTTCAAATATACCCATTGGCAACCTAAAAACAAACATTTAAAATACCATTTGACAAAGTATATCTGCTAAAATATTTCTTCTTGGTACTGTTTAAAACATACATTCTTATGCCAAAGAATGTCACAAGAGATCAGCTTATAAAATTGGACTTTGCAAATATTTTGATATAAAAGGGACCAGGACCTTTTATTCCCATTACCGGTTGTACTTATAATATTAGTCAATGATGGCCTATTTTATGAGAAACCTATTTAAAAACAAAGATAAATATAATAAAACAAGGCTCATTTTATATTTTTACTGTAATGCTTTAAAACTAATGTTATTTATTTATTAATGTCATTCAATGCACATAAGATGGCGTATGGATTCTTTTCCCCTTTTCTGTTGGGCTCTTCCAAAGTAAACTACTTCAATGTTGTATAAATTGTATAATTTTTACAGCATTTAGCCTATTAATCTTGGTTAAAGATAATTTATGAAAATACAATTGTTCAGTAATGCGATTGTGCATGTTTTACATGTATTTGTGTATGTTGTAGTTAACATGGTAACACATTAAGGTTAACAAAATTAGCCAACATGCACAACTAACAATGAGCAATTGTATTTTCATTAACTAACATTAGATTATTAAATGCTGTAAAAAAAAATAGTTTAGTTCATGATACCGAATGCATTAATTAATGAAACCTTAAATGTAAAGTGTTAACATAAACATTAACCAAGATTAGTAAGTGCTGAAAAATGTATTATTCATTGTTTGTACTAACGTTAACGAATACAGCCTTCTTGTAAAGTGTTACCCGTTTTGTCAACGTAAACACATTAATAATTTATTTGCACGATCCAAGAAAACGCTTATTTAAATACCTTAGGATTGCTGCCAAAGAAAATATCACAAAGATAAGTCACAAAAGAGGAAGTGAGAAATTACAAATCGAAACGGACAACCGAAGAGCCATACCATCCTGATGTCATCCTTCAGTGTAATAGAAACTTAACACAACTGCACGCGTCCTCGACAGCACAACTGGTATTATGAGCAGTAGAAGACCCAGCAGCGTTCGCGCACAAATCCCTGACCAGCCCAGAGCCAACGCTCGAGCCAAAGGCAAGGGGGTGAGTAAAGAGCAGAGAGACAAGATTGACAGAGAACCTCAGGCGAGCGATGATAACTCCGCACCAAAACGGCAGAGTAAAAAGCAGAGAGACCTAACCAGCCGTGACAAAGAATGCGAAAATCCGGAGAGCAAGTCTGAAGAACAACGCAGTTTGATATCAAGAAGAACGCATACATCCCCTCACAGTAACGTGGACTGGATTCGTGATGCGCAAACATCAAAGAATGACTCAACGGAAAGAGCAAGCGCACAACGAAATAGTATAAAGCGGATAGATCATCAAAACGGTGAAACTGAAGACATACATCAGAAGACCACCAAGAGCAGCGGCGATAAATACCCCACGCCAAAACGGGAGAGCAGTGTCCGACAGAGTAAAAAACAGAGAGATCTTTCCAGTCCAGACAAAGGCGGATCTCCGGAAGACTCCAAGAGCAATTCCGAAGGAAAATATGTACCAGAACCCACAAGACCACAAAAATATGTTCCTAATAAGTCACAAAGTACTGGCGAGGTGCAAAACCCCCAGAATGGCAGAGATGTCGACCCTCCAGCGATTTGCGCGGGAAAACCTGACGGCAAAAAGAAAATCGCGCGAAATCCCAGCGAGAGTAACACTGACATGGGACAATCACATGCAGCAGAAATACCTTTTAATAGAATGCAAAGCGTTGATAACAACTTAGGAAAAGTTCTCCATGCCGCTATTGAAAAATTAAAGATCAAATCAGCCATGCGGTCCAAAGCATCCAGCTGTGTTAATGATATCACGGATAAGGTCATTGCACATCTTAAACAAAATAAGCCCTGGTGTGAAGATATCGAAAGATTAAGAACAGGAAGTTATTATGAAAACGTTAAAGTAAGTGATGATATCTCAAACTCAATATTCTGGAGACCAATTGGTCCAATTTATTCTTGAAATTGTCTTACTCTCTTACTAAAACAATATGTGGTCACAATGATGGAATGTCTGTTTAGAGGTAATCATGTAAACAGATGGTCATAGGGTTTTTTATCATTGGATCCATGGTAAAGTGGTCTCATGAAGGGGTTTAATCTTCATTGCTCTTTTAAATGTATGTATTAACCTCATAACATTTTAGATCTGCGAACCTGACGAATTTGATGTGATGCTGACTATTCCTGTGAAGAGGGTGGATATACAGAACTTCAATGATAATGCAGCATTTTACAGTGTTGCACTGAAACGAGATCCAAATAAACATCTGCTATACAAATTTCTAAATGAAGACAAGACAATACGGGCCAGTGAAATGCTGAGTGAATTCAGAGATGGCATTAAGGAGGCTGTGAAGCCACTTCTATGTAAGTCGAAACTAGCTTTTTAGATAGCTACACTGCACTGATTCTTGAATACAGGGACAAAACAGGCTCAAGTGCAAAAATAAAGGTTTATTTTGAATTAATCTGTAAAACATGTTCTGCTTCCATTTTCTCACACAATGTGTTCTAGTAACTAATTTGATCTACATAAAATTTAATTTTAAAGTGATTTACAAATGTATTTTATTTTTTTTGTCGCATACTGTAGATAACATTGAGGTAGAGCGCAAGAAGGCAAGATGTCCCGCAGTGACACTTCAGGTAACAGAAAATCAAAAGACAATTTCCATCGACTTTGTTCTTGGGCTTAAGGTCCACAGATCAAGCTGGCCACACTTTACAACAAATGGTTTCAGAGTAGAAGACTGGCTTGGTACCAAGGAGAAAGCTGATCTGAAGCGTCAACCATTCTACCTAGTGCCTAAATACGAGGGGAAAGGAAATGCAGAGCATGATGGAGTTGTGGCAAAGGGTATACCATGTATATTATCATCATTAATATGATCATAACATTGTATAACACATTTACCTAAAATGTATGTGCATTATTTGTTAGTGTTTGTCTTTTTTTTTTTATGCTTAAGATGTTTTTGTATGCATTTGTGTGTGGGTGGCTGTTTTCCTCCTGCCTGGCTGTTGTTTTAAATAAGAAATTGGTTAAGTGATGGTTTAAATAAATGTTAAATAATTAATACATAAAAAAAATCATGTTTGATACAGGATAGAAACTCCAAAAAGCAGAACTTATTTGCCAAATCTTCTCTGTACAGATGCCTGGCGAATCTCTTTTTCGCATGTTGAGAAAGATATCCTAAAAAGGCATGGCCACTCCAAGACATGCTGTGAGGCCAGAGGCCAGAAATGTTGCAGGTAACTTGTCTATGCTCCATTGGGACATACAACCCTCCATGGCACACCTTTGGTGTCATGTTCTTCCAAGTTCATGCAACAGACAAGTGCACCACTTGTGATTTTTCTAAGAGAAAATGTGATTTTTGCTTTAACAATGTAATCTATTTTTTGTGCGCTTCCACAGGAGGGAGTGCCTAAAGCTTCTAAAGTATCTTCTTGGACAACTCAAAGAGAAGCACCCAAAAGAGATGTCCAACTTCTGCTCCTACCATGCAAAGACCATCCTTCTCCATGCTTGTGCTAAAAGGGTAGAGGACAGTTTTTGGGCTTATAGTCAGCTGTCAGTCTGCTTCCAGCAGCTTTTGGAAGACTTTGTCGAATGCCTTAGAAAACGTGATCTCCCGAACTTTTTCATCCCATCCCATAACCTCATACATCCAGCCCGACTGAATAAGAGCTGCTGTGATTTTTTAGTACAGCAAATTGAAATTCAACGCAACAACAACTTTCCTATATTCTTTTAAGTTCACATTTTATATTTATATTGAAGTATGTTTTGTCCCCCTCTTTCATCTTCATTGTAAATTTCTAAAATTATGCTATGCAAGACTGTATGCAAGTTTTTTTTTTTTTTAAATACTATTTTTTCAAAATAAAATTCAGTAAATATCTTTCAAGCAGTTTTACTGTTTTTTTATTAGGCATGTACTCAACTGAACAAGATTAAGTTACATCATCTACAGTTAGGGGCATGAACCTCACTTAAGCCTCAGTGTAGGTGTGCAAAAATGATACAACTGAACATACAAACACTCCCATTAAAGAAATAAACTGCATACAACATTAATCTGATTTTGAAAAAACAAAACTTAAATAATATTTGTTTACAAGAACATCACAGGTCTCTCTACAAATAGAGTATAAACATTTTAAAAGTGAATAAATGCAACTCCAGGTACTACAGCTGCATTGATCTGAAAAAAAAAAGAAGAAATAACAAAAAAAATAAAAATCAGTATTTCTTCCTATGGCATGACATAGTACGGAGCCCCGAAGTGACCTGTGCAAAAAAAATCTAAGAGAATTTCGCGTGCGCACGAGAAACTATCGCGTGCGCGACGAGAAACTTTCGCGCGCGCGACGAAACTATCGCGTGCGCACGAGATACTTCGCGTGCGCACGAGAACTTTCGCGTGCGACGACGAAACTATCGCGTGCGCACGAGAACTTTCGCGCGCGCACGAAACTATCGCGTCGCGCACGAGAAACTATGGCGTGCGCACGAGATACTTCGCGTGCGCACGAGATACTTGCGTCGCGCACGAGAAACTATCGCGGCGCACGAGAAACTTTCGCGTGCGCGACGAGACTTCGCGTGCGCACGAGATACTCGCGTGCGCACGAAACTATCGCGTCGCGACGAGATACTTTCGCGTCGCGCACGCGTTACAGTTTCCGTGTGTGTATAGCTCTTTTCCGATTACGTCATTGCCATCATTCATTTACTCAAAGATACTGAGAGCATGGATGCGCATGAATTTATAGAGATATATTTTAAACTTGGCCTTCAATACAAAGACATTACTGTCTATGACATTTGTAATACTGTCATGGCTGAGACACGCTTTGATCTGCCAAAGGACACTAATCAAGCAATAGACTTGTACTTGTACTTGCATTTAACACGAGAACTACCGGAATTATATAACTAGCCTACTAGAATGGCCATAGCGGTCATTCTGACCGTTAGACTGTACCAAATGTCATGTCATATTTACATTCGAAACTTCTATTGAGGTTTTAGAATGAAGCTTCTAATGTCTGTCGTCATATTTTATATCGTCATCACCCTAAAAATGTATTGAATAAAATAGAATAATATGGATCAAATGGAGCGTCAAGCTGAACGCAGATAGTCCTACATAATACGATCTTTTTTTGTAATATATAATAGTGCTAGACTATACACAAACATAGGCCTATATATATTATATATTAGCTGCTAGACTGCCCCGGAGGAAGGTGCGTGCCTCGCTTTGTGTACAGCAAGTTTTTTCACTGGAATCAAAATCCATGAATAAATGAATCTGTTATATTAATAATAAACACCAGGACACGAAATTTTAATTCTAATGAATGTGAAAATGTATTAGTTCATCGACAACCACAGAACTTGCTATTGTAGCTGATTGATACAAATTTGATTATTTATATTCTATTATTTTCTTTGTAAAATAAAAACAAATCAATGCAATAGCTTATAAAAACATCACCAATGTGTATTTCAATGCATAGTAAAAACCTTAGACATGTATGAATCACATATAGGCCAAACCCAAAATGGCCAAAACAGTTAATAAAGAATATGAACATTCGCTAAACTGTGGGAAAACTGATTTAGAAAGCAATATTTGTTTTACTGTGAGCAAAAATATCATGCTGTAAAACTATAATGAAAATATTATGCTGTAAAATCATTATGAACGAATTCTCCTAAAAGTGGGCTCACTTGAACAAAAAAGGGGCCCCCATTTTAGGAGAATAATTTAATATAAATAATCAAATTTGTATCTGTAATCAGCTACAATAGCAAGTTCTGTGGTTGTCGATGAACTAATACATTTTCACATTCATTAGAATTAAAATTTCGTGTCCTGGTGTTTATTATTAATATAACAGATTCATTTATTCATGGATTTTGATTCCAGTGGTGGCTGCATAGGATTGTTTCCAATTTCCAATAAATCCAGAGCGTTGTAAAGTCCAAAAGTCAACATGTTTTGAAAAAGGATAGATGTAATAATTTCCAAAATTCACAACATGTTTTTATCTAACGAAATATTCCGCCTCAATCCATGTTTGTTGGCGTTTAGACTTTCAAAACCCTTTTCACTGTGGTGGAAAAAAACTTGCTGTACACAAAGCGAGGCACGCACCTTCCGGGGCAGTCTAGCAGCTAATATATAATATATATAGGCCTATGTTTGTGTATAGTCTAGCACTATTATATATTACAAAAAAAGATCGTATTATGTAGGACTATCTGCGTTCGCTTGGCGCTCCATTTGATCCATATTATTCTATTTTATTCAATACATTTTTAGGGTGATGACGATATAAAATATGACGACAGACATTAGAAGCTTCATTCTAAAACCTCAATAGAAGTTTCGAATGTAAATATGACATGACATTTGGTACAGTCTAACGGTCAGAATGACCACTATGGCCATTCTAGTAGTTATATAATTCCGGTAGTTCTCGTGTTAAATGCAAGTACAAGTACAAGTCTATTGCTTGATTAGTGTCCTTTGGCAGATCAAAGCGTGTCTCAGCCATGACAGTATTACAAATGTCATAGACAGTAATGTCTTTGTATTGAAGGCCAAGTTTAAAATATATCTCTATAAATTCATGCGCATCCATGCTCTCAGTATCTTTGAGTAAATGAATGATGGCAATGACGCTAATCGGAAAAGAGCTATACACACACCGGAAACTGTAACGCGTGCGCACGCGAAGTATCTCGTGCGCACGCGATAGTTTCTCGTGCGACGCTGAGTATCTCGTGGCGCACGCGAAAGTTTCTCGTGCGACGCTGATAGTTCTCGTGCGCACGCTGAAGTATCTCGTGCGCACGCTGAAAGTATCTCGTGCGCACGCCATAGTTTCTCGTGCGCCGCGATAGTTTCGTGCGCGCTGCAAGTTTCGTCGCGACGCTGATAGTTTCGTGCGCACGCGAAAGTTTCGTGCGCGCGCGAAGTATCTCGTGCGCACGCGATAGTTCTCGTGCGCACGCGAAAGTTTCTCGTGCGCGACGCGATAGTTTCTCGTGCGCACGCGAAATTCTCTTAGATTTTTTTTTTGCACAGGTCACTTCGGGGGCTCCGTAACATAGAAACAATGACTTAACTTAAAAAATTTGGTTTGCAACATCTTGTGACAATGTAAAGATTTAGGTGGAATCATGGTTAAAAAGACTTTTCTGTATATGGAAACCAAAAAAATCTGTTTTCAAATAAAATGTTTGCTGTAATTGAGAAATTATAGGATGGATAAAACAAATTAATTTTACCTTTCAAGAGATCAGAAGTGCAGGTCTGAGCCTCCTCCAAAACCACCTCTCCGTCCTCCTCCTCGGCCTCTGGGTGCAAACATTTCTTTCTCCCTCTGATGTTTTTCATAACGCTCAGCCATCATTACCAGCTCCTCTGGTACATCCTTTAAAAAAATAAATAAAAATCAGTTTCAGTATATAATTATATTAGAGCTGTCAATCGATTAAAATTTTAATCAAATTAATGACATGGTGTCCAAATTAATTAATCGCGATTAATAGCATTTAATCGCATATAAAAATATTTGCTGAGAAAGCCCCTCATATAACAATAATTCAATACATAATGATGAAATTATACAGAGTTATCTTTAAATATTTAAAAATGAATATTATATATAAATAAAAAATATTCAGATAATTAAAATGCATTACATTCTTGTGGAAGAAGAGATAATCATTGATAAGACATAAAATGTATTGTTTACTACCATATTATTGAAAATAAGCCGATCATTGGCATACAGTTCACAGCAATCCATTTTGCAAGTGAATTTGTCAATCAGTTCAAGATTTATTACGAGGGCTTGTTTAAGGAGCCGTCAATGTACACCTGCGTCAGACATGGTTGTGTAGCGTCTTGGGTGCGTTACGTCATAAACATAACATTTTTAGGTCACTGTGTCAAGTTAAATATAGTTTCATACTTAGAACACATCTTGATTCCTTAAAAGTTTTTTTAATTTGCGCTCCAAGTGTTTTGAACAAAGAATGTAACTCATGTTTGTATTGTGCTGTCTAATGGATGGTTGTTTTCGTCACTGTATAAACTGCGCATTGCCCATACAGCTGAAATTTCACTTACTGCCCTCTGGATTAAACAGGTGGTACTACATGGTTGCATTTCTCAGGAATCTTCCTTATTACGGTCAGGCGGCATTGCGATTAATTGCGTTTTTTTTTTTTTAATAGTTATTTTTAATACATTTACAAATTATAATTTTTTTAATAAAGAACAAATGATAAATAATATTATAGAGAAACCTAACATTGTCTTGAAAAAGGACCAAATTTTGAAGCTGCTGTTTTGTTTTCAAATGCATTATATGTTGCCAACAAGATGCAAAATATAGACTACAAATACCACAAGGATGTGAGAGTACTTTTTAGATGAATTAGACAGCCATTGTAGTCCTTATGTAGCAACTTGTTAGCAACTTGTGAATTTTAAATACGAAGTGTATTATAAAAGCATATTTGAGATAAGACAGTGTTACTTATGTTGTAGAGTAAACCATGAAAGTTTCTTCATGTTAACAACAGACCTTTTTTTACTCTTAAATTGAAAACCGCTTATCTAAAAACCAATTGGAGATTCCAGAAGGAACCCATGGTCATTCGGCCTTCCAGGATGACCTTACAAATTGAAAAAAAGTTTATATCTAGTTAAAGCAGGCCCCATTCATATTTGCATTCTCAGGAAAGGTGCCCTATATTGCTAAATGTAAATGTCAAATGTCTCCTGTAATATAAACGGTTGGCAAAACCCAATAAAAAGAAATCTCTGAAAAAATTACTGAAATCTCAACGAGAAGACATATCTTTCATATAATAAACCCATTTGGCTGATTCAGAAGTCGTAACACATAAGACTGGGAGGCCGAGATATTTTAGGACTCATTCTATTAAAAACAGTGAGTTGCAATAATAAGTAATAAAAAAAATTGATTTTGTCTAAGGAAAAGGAGGAATACTAATGAAATGTGACTAAATATTACCATTACACACTTAGCAAGTAAACTGGCATGTTCATTTACAACAATAAAGTTTGATTTTAATCATATCAAATACATGAAATGTAAGCTTATCTGTTCAAAAACACTAAAGTAGTGGATCAGCATTATGTACATAGCCAAGGCTAATTAATTAAAATCATAGGAAGATGCATTTACCTGACCAGATCTCTCCAGGATAGTGATCAACTCGGAAGCCATTTTCCAATCTTCTCTTGTTACCAGGGTTACAGAAGCTCCGGACCTCCTGATGTAAGAAATTAAATAATTTAAATACAGAGTCTGAAAGTATGCATTATTTTATTACTATTCTGATTGCTTCTCTCTAATCAGTCACACCCTTTCCAATATCACTCACCCTGCTCGCCCTGTTCTCCCGATGCGGTGCACATACTCCTCTATGTTCCGAGGAAAGTCATAGTTGAAGACATGCGTGATGTCATGAACGTCTAGCCCCCGGGAGGCCAAGTCAGTAGCCACCAGAATACGCACCCGACCTTGAACAGTGGACAAAAGAATTTTGATTGTGATCTCTGAAACATATTGCTGATGAAATCTCGCTTATTGCACCAGAAGTTAACATATAACTTCAAATAGAGATTACAAGCAGACTGAAGGGAAACTGCTAAATCAATACAGGACTCAATAAAGATGGCTTATTACCCCGGGGCCAGTGAGAGTTTTGGGCCATTTGAAGGAATAGTCACTTGCCCCACTGGGCCACTGCTGCATTCTCATTATAGCTTAAATTAATTGATCGTGAGAGATATATGTGAGTGTGTGTGTGTATATACACAGGTGCTGGTCATATAATTAGAATATCATCAAAAAGTTGATTTATTTCAGTAATTCCATTCAAAAAGTGAAACTTGGATAATGTATACATTCATTCCACACAGACTGATATATTTCAAGTGTTCATTCCTTTTAATTTTGATGATTATAACTGACAACTAATGAAAAACCACAAAATCAGTATCTCAGAAAATTTCAATATTGTGAAAAGGTTCAATATTGAAGACACCAGGTGCCACACTAATCAGCTAATTAACTCAAAACACCTGCAAAGGCCTTTAAATGGTCTCTCAGTCTAGTTATGTAGGCTACACAATCATGGGGAAGACTGCTGACTTGACAGCTGTCCAAAAGACGACCATTGACACCTTGCACAAGGAGGGCAAGACACAAAAGTTCATTGCTAAAGAGGCTGGCTGTTCACAGAGCTCTGTGTCCAAGCACATTAATAGAGAGGCGAAGGGAAGGAAAAGATGTGGTAGAAAGTGTACAAGCAATAGGGATAACCGCACCCTGGAGAGGATTGTGAAACAAATCCCATTCAAAAATGTGGGGGAGATTCACAAAGAGTGCACTGCAGCTGGAGTCAGTGCTTCAAGAACCACCACGCACAGAGAAATGCAAGACATGGGTTTCAGCTGTCGCATTCCTTGTGTCAAGCCACTTTTGAACAAGACACAGCGTCAGAAGCATCTCGCCTGTGCTTAAGACAAAAAAGACTGAACTGCTGCTGAGTGGTCCAAAGTTATGTTCTCTGATGAAAGTACATTTTGCATTTCCTTTGGAAATCAAGGTCCCAGAGTCTGGAGAAAGAGAGGAGAGGCACAGAATCCACATAGCTTGAAGTCCATTGTAGTTTCCACAGTCAGTGATGGTTTGGGGTGCCATGTCATCTGCTGGTGTTGGTCCACTGTGTTTTCTGAGGTCCAAGGTCAACACAGCAGTCTACCAGGAAGTTTTAGAGCACTTCATGCTTCCTGCTGCTGACCAACTTTATGGAGATGCAGATTTCATTTTCCAACAGGACTTGGCACCTGCACACAGTGCCAAAGCTACCAGTACCTGGTTTAAGGACCATGGTATCCCTGTTCTTAATTGGCCAGCAAACTCGCCTGACCTTAACCCTTAGAAAATCTATGGGGTATTATTGTGAAGAGGAAGATGCGATACGCCAGACCCAACAATGCAGAAGAGCTGAAGGCCACTATCAGAGCAACCTGGGCTCTCATAACTCCCGAGCAGTGCCACAGACTGATCGACTCCATGCCACGCTGCATTGCTGCAGAAATTCAGGCACAAGGAGCCCCCAACTAAGTATTGAGTGTTGTACATGCTCATACTTTTCAGTTGGCCAACATTTCTAAAAATCCTTTTTTTGTATTGGTCTTTAGTAATATTCTAATTTTCGGAGATACTGAATTTGGAATTTTCAAAAGTGAAATAAACATTTGAAATATATCAGTCTGTGTGTAATGAATGAATATAATATCCAAGTTTCACTTTTTGAATGGAATTACTGAAATAAATCAACTTTCTGATGATATTGTAATTATATGACCAGCGTATGTGTGTGCGTATGTGTGTATATGTATGCATGTATGTGTATATATATGTATGTATGTATGTATGTGTATGTAATATATATATATATATATATATATATATATATATATATATATATTATACACACACACACACACACCTAAAGGATTATTAGGAACACCTGTTCAATTTCTCATTAATGCAATTATCTAATCAACCAATCACTTGGCAGTTGCTTCAATGCATTTAGGGGTGTGGTCCTGGTCAATACAATCTCCTGAACTCCAAACTGAATGTCAGAATGGGAAAGAAAGGTGATTTAAGCAATTTTGAGCGTGGCATGGTTGTTGGTGCCAGACGGGCCGGTCTGAGTATTTCACAATCTGCTCAGTTACTGAGATTTTCATGCACAACCATTTCTAGGGTTTACAAAGAATGGTGTGAAAAGGGAAAAACATCCAGTATGTGGCAGTCCTGTGGGCGAAAATGCCTTGTTGATGCTAGAGGTCAGAGGAGAATGGGCCGACTGATTCAAGCTGATAGAAGAGCAACTTTGCCTGAAATAACCACTCTTTACAACCGAGGTATGCAGCAAAGCATTTGTGATAATTAAAATTAAAAAGCATACCATCTTTAAAGTCCTGCAGTGCTTCTTCTCTGTCACACTGCTCTCTGTCTCCATGCAAAGATTGTACCGCTACTCCCTGTAGACACAGGTCACTGGAGAGGTCATCAGCTCTGTACAGCAGCATGAGTGCAACAGAGACACAGTTAGACCAAACACTACATCTCCTCAACAAAAAAGGATAGAGGTTTTGAAACCTTATATGTGCCAGAGTACTTATGTAAACAATTACAGGATTTGCAAACGTTGTATAAGCAGTCATTACGGCATTCAACAATAAATAAATAAATTTGTATTTAATCAGTGCGTAATTTGTAAATTATGAAATCAAAACTACATTGTAAGTTTGCGTACGCTTAAGATCCTTGACAATATCGCAAGTTATAAACACCATTATAATTATTATTATACTTGATGTAATAATCATAGCATTTTTTTCTTTACCTGTCGAGTTATGTGCGATAACGATGCAAACTCAGTATTTTGGTTCTGATTGTTACACATCGGTTGAAATTAATGACTCTATTTGGTTTCTTTTGAGGAGTAATAAAAAACGGCCACTGTTGAACAAGTGTGCCCACGAAAGAACAAGCCCTATGAGTTATTAAACTAAAACAGAAAGGAAAAGTGTATGGCCTGATTAATATGCCACTCCCGTTGACAGCAGGAGAAATGCCAAGTTTCAATTCTGCAAAAAGGAAGCATTTCCCTTAAGTTCTGTTGTCTAACATATTTCTAGACCATGCATGAGCTGAACAGGAATGGCAGAGAGTGATCGTAATTTCAAGTAGGAATTAATGACATTATCAAAAAAAAAATTCAATAGAGAGTGACAAAACTTTGCAAAGACCATGCTATATCTTCTTTTGTGGAATCGAACCATGGTTCCTTGCATTCAAGTTTCACTTTACTGAGGAACTAACTTTATTTTTTTTCCAACGAATATCAGCACTTTGTCCAAAGGCTCCATTTGGTGGATGAAATCGAACACATAGGCTTTCTTTTCTTCCTCTTGCACAAACAGTACCGTCTGCTGAACGGTGTTTACCGCCTGATGGAGACAGATACACAAAAACATGAGGTCGCTTTTAATGAGTCGAAGCAGAAAAGCTTTTTTCATAGGAGTTGTTTGAATTATTCCTGCTTTTAAACAGCTATAAGGAAGAAAATGCATTTGTTATTTGTGGCTAAATGTACTCAATTATCAAGCTAGTGAACAAACTCATTTTTCAAATCAATCCTCCTCCTCCAGAAAAAAAAAAAAAACACTTGCCTTTTAGACCCCATAAATCTTTGGTGTTTTGGATTTCCAACTGTTTTGTTTTTTGGGCAATTAATTTAACACATTGTATTATAAAATATGTACTAATGTTTTTATACCTTTGGCTTGCTGAATGGGAGTTTTAAGGCACAATTTTCTGTAAAGCTGCTTTGAAATGACATGTGCTGTGAGTGCTACACAAAGAAAATTGACTACTGCATTGACCAAGATGAAAGACACTGCTTCCCTCACAATATTAACAAAGCTTGGCTATTACCGAACACTTCTGAAATGTTTGCTTGCCAACAAGCACTTTTATTCTTTGAAAAATACCTACATCACCTTCATTAAAAACAAGACACAATTGGATATCTCCGTATCACTAGTGCCAACCAGCCTTCTTTTGAGCTGCTTTTGCTATTTAATCAACGTGAAATCTACATTTATCCCATTTACTTTAATTATTATTCCTGGCCATTTTGTACACAATTTATCAGTGTTGTCAAATGTTTGTCTTCGTTATCTTAGTCAAGCCTCACCCTTCATTCTTTCAGGTTGAACATCCTGTTTCACTTTCTATTTAACTGTATTTGACAGAAATTGCTCACTCACCGCTAGATCCAAGGTGCCCACGTAAACCATCATGGGGTCTTTCAGGTAGGATTTGGCCAACCGCCTGACACCTGTTGGCCAGGTGGCACTGTAATAATCAACAGAAAAAAAAGATGAAAAAAAAAAAAAGATGAAAATGGTAACTTCAGTAACAAATGCAAACAATCCTCTAGTGCTTGATTTTATTAGTTTAAAAAATAAATAAAAATCGTTGTAAAAAAAAATACTCCTTTCAAGAACAAACATTTTCTTAAGTATCGGAACACTGACTGAATTACCTGGTCATAATGGTTTGTCTGTCAGGCCGAATATCCAGAATAATTTTCATGATTTGAGGTTCAAAGCCCATATCCAACATTCTGTCAGCCTCATCCAACACCTGGCAAAAGGGGTAAAAATACACAAATTACCTTAAATTCAGTAGCGTTTTTTGAGAACTTTTTTTTTTTTTTTTAACCTTATCAATTACTTACAAGATAGGTGATAAAGCGCAAGTTAATAAGCTCATTCATTTGCAGATCGTTTAATCGTCCTGGTGTAGCGATGACTATGTCTACACCACTGGTCACTAGCTTAATCTGGGCCCGTCTGTCAGCTCCACCATAGATACAGACACTGTACAGTAAAGGGGTTTTGATCAAAGAGAAATAATTCTAAAATGATGTGGGTTTCTGCAGCATAATATCCTGAGTGATTTGGGTACATATGTTTACAGCACCTTTTAAAGCCTTTGTAGCTGTATTTGCTGCACTCGGCTTCAATCTGAAGGGCAAGCTCTCGTGTGGGAGTCAAAACCAACATGCCAGGGCCTTCTCGCTTGTCTCTAGGCCTAAAGTACATGCATATATAAATCAGCTCAAGGACGGTTGGTTGAGGAATGTACAAGTGTAAACTTTAACCATTTATTGAACAAAACTCTGGTACAGACTTACACAGGTTGCTCATCCATATGAATAAAGCCAGGAAGCAGATAGGCCAGAGTTTTGCCTGTTCCTGTCTGTGCTATGCCAATCAGGTCGATTCCTTTCAGAATTATTGGCCAGGCTTGTGACTAAACCATGAGACAAAACAACCAGGATTAATTCTTCAAGCTATATCTGGTTTACATCCAGTAGAAAATAAATTAAAGGCACATGAAACACATGCTGAAGATACTTCCATAGGAGGCATTTTGTAGGTATCTTGATCTTAAAATTCTTAAATTCAATGAAAGTGTTAAAAATAAATGCTGGACCAGACATTAACTTTGATGCTATGGTATGTAAAATGTAATTATGTACATGACTAAACTGTTGTTTGTAAATTGCAGTGTGGGACACAACACAGCCCTGCTTAAGAAGTATATTTCTCAAATTCAGCCATTCCAGCCTTTCAATGAACATACCTGTAAATCAAGTTTTTTTTTTTTTTTTTTAAATCAAGCTTGTCAAATGACATACGAGGACCAAATGAGAGCATTTCTCCAGATTAGGAATGAAGAACAAATAAAAAAAATCAGTTAAAATTTCAAAAAGGTCTTCATGTTAATTAAGGTTTGTGGGTGTGAAACATATGGAACATTCTGAAATCATGCCAAAATAACATGGATCATCAGGCCAATATTAATGCAAAAAGGGGGCATACCAGAAACTATATATGTTTTAATTTTTCATTAAAGTTTTCACTCAAATTATTATGCTGGTAATACAAGTAAATAAAAATAACAATTAAATTAGAAACCTGAAATCCAAAATTACAATGTGATACTTACAATTTGTGTGTTTTAAACAACACTACACCACATAACAAAATATAAATTACATTTTTAATCACAAATATTTGAATGCCAACGGTCAAGAACAATAATGATCTTGACAGCCCCACACAGAGGTATTAGTTAAAAAAAAAGAAACAAGTGAACATAGTAAATCTTTTAATATTTTTTAGACAAACTCTAACCAAAGGAATATTCCAGATTCACTACAAGTTAAGCTCAATCGACAGCATGTGTGGCATAATGGTGATTACCACAAATAATAATATTGACTCGGTGAGGCACTTACAAATGGTAAATGGTCTGCACTTATATAGCGCCTTTTTAAAATTAACGGTATTCAAAGCGCTTTACACTGTGACTCATTCACCCATTCACACAAAAAGGCGGCAGAGCTGCTATGTAAGGTGCTAGCCTGCTATTGGGAGCAACTTGGGGTTCAGTGTCTTTCCCAAGAACACTTCGGCATGTGGAGTCATGTGGGCCGGGATTCGAACCACCAACCCTGCGATTAGTGGCCGACCCGCTCTACCAACTGAGCCACAGCGAGCAGAAATAATGTAAAGCTTATAATTAAAATTTTTTTTTTTTTTTTAATAAGCTTAAAAAGTGCCTCACAGTAACCAAGATTTTTCCTTTAAAAAATAAATAAATACAAAATAAGTCTAAATAATGTTCTGTTTTTATATTAAGAATATATAATAAAAAAGGACTTAAATATTAATCTGTTTCTCACCCACATGTATCATATTACATTTGAAGCTAATGAAATCTTATGGATTATTTTTATGCTGCCTTTGTGCCTTAAACATTTGGTACCCATTCACTTGCATTGTATGGATCTACAGAGCTGAAATATTCTTCTAAAAATATTTTGTTAAGCATAAGAAATCTAGGATGGCATGATGGAAAGTAAATGATGAGAGAATTTTTATTTTTGAAATATCTTTTTAAGACCAACCTCCATGTTTCAATGTCAATTGTAAACTTAACTTAAATATTGCCAACTGTACAACAATAAAATTAAAAGATCCTCAATCAGAAATACAAAACAGAGAAAAAATCTATTTTTTTTTTTTAGAATTTTAAGACAGTTTTGGGTGTGCTACTGAATACCTGAATAGGAGTTGGCTTTTGAAATCCCACTCTGACGATGTTTTCCATTATTCCAGGATAGTGTACAAAAGCCTCCTTAAAAGTGCAAACTGGACTGGGAATGGTTCTTTTTTCCCTGTCTCTCAAATCATCCACAAAGATGTTGTTATTTTCTTTTCTATTTGGTGAGAGAAGAGTAGGGGCACAAGGCCAATACAGTTATGATCAGTACTGCATTGGCATTATATGTACATAAACGCTTTACTGTACTCGCTCAAGACACATTCAAGGCTAGTGAGTCTACACTGAGACCATCTTGGGAACACTCCCAGTCAGATATTTATGGTGGATACTAGCGGAATGAAAGTACAGCTCCTATCTACATGAACAGGAAAAGACCAAAATATCCAAAACGGTTGGTGAAGATTATAAATCAAATAACACATTTCAAATCAGCAGTACATTCTGACAGCAGTAGTATCATAAAATATGTTTCTTTAGTTCAGATCACTTATATACATATATATAAAAAAATAAATCAATTTGTCAGGCTGGTCCAGCTAATGCACATGCGCATACTCGGGTTGACTGGCAGGCAATGTCTGTATCTAATAGGTGATTGGCTCTTTTTAAGGAGGGACTTTTCTACATCCACCATATTGGGCATTCCAATTTCTCTTATTATTTTGGATACAAGTGCTCCGTCTCGGGCTAAATGGTCTCTGATTGCATGTTTTATTATTACAGCAGAAATGAATTCGTATTGTTAGCAGAACAGGCAAAAACACAATGCACAAGTCAAACAGCTCAAACAAGACATTAACAAAACATTTTTGCCCATTACTAATAACACTTATACCCTCTTAACTCGGTCTTTTAGTGACTCAAATCTAACTCCATAAATCCTTTTGAACTATAATTATGCCACAGTATAGGCATCTCAGGGCATCAAGAAATTCCGTTATTGTAAGAGATCAATGGCACCCTCTGTGGGCTGATGTGAATAAGGCAAGGTTGGCAGACTTTTACCTCCAGGCTTGAACAACTTCTGCACTGCGAGCAGCCACTGATTCTGATTCAATATAGAAATCTTTCTTCAGATCAGGAAGATCTGCAGAAACCAAGTGGGTTGTTGTTGAATCAGGTATTTAAGCAATATATAAATCAGGTGATCACTAGAAATGTGCAAGACTAGTCAACTAAACGGTTCTGATGCCACTAGTCGACACTGGAATTACTAGTCGGTTAATATATTCATCCATTAAACTGATCGAGAATTTTACACATTTATGTTTGGCTTTATATTTTTGCATATTTTTCAGTAGTAGTAAATTACTTCATATTAATGTTACATAATTTAAATAAAATTAACACTAATATCATATAAAAATAAATAAATAAAGAGGATATCTGATTTTTTTTTTACTGTTTTCTGATGGTTGGTTTCTTTTTAGACTAGTCGAATAGTTTTGACTTCAAAATTTTAATTTAAACTTCAGTGAAATGAGTCGTTCCGCACATCCCTTGTGATCACACACAAGGCTCTAGTGACTTACCTTGCCATTTCATAGCTTCATATTTATCACGGTTTTCTCTAAGTGCAGTCCAGTCAATTGGTGCAGCCGCAGAGGCAGCCGCAGCCGCAGCCCGTACGGCAGAATCTGGCCAGCATGAATCACTCTGAAACCCTGCAGCGCTATTTCCTGAAGATTAAAAAAATTCAACAAAAACAAACACTGGCTGGTATGCATTACATAAATATGTCATCAAAATTAAAATTCTGTCATCATTTACTCACCCTTGTTCCCAAATCATTTAACTTTTTCTACAGAACATGAAGCCAATATTATTCAGGAGGTTAGCCTTGCTCACTATTCACTTTCATTGCATCTTTTGTCTATACAATGAAAGTGAATGGTGATTGAAGCTTGAATTTTCTGATAATCATCTCCTTTTGTGTTCCACTGAAGAAATTCATACAGGTTTGGAAAGCATGTTAAGGAAAGAAAACGATGACAATTTCCATTTTAGGGTGAACTGTCCCTTAACCAGTACAATAAAACATGACAGAAAGACACCAAATTCTCTTATTTACTGTAGCTTGGTGATATCTGTGCTCTACTACCATTGCGTTGTCCAGGACCTCTGAACGAGTTCCCATGCACCAATTCTTCAATCATGTCTTTGGCTTTGAGTTGAACATCACAGCTTCCAAAGATGAGCACCTCTGCTTCATTAGCACATTGGCTTATCTGTCAATCATTCACAGAGTCATGAGTTATTAAACACAAAGTGAAAGTTCACCCAAATATGAAAATTCTGTCATCACGTCAAAATCCTGTCATCACGTCATTCTTAACCTGTATGACTTTGTTTGTGGAATCATCCAAAATGACAAGACTGTCAATTATCATTTATTCTGGTGTGTTTTTGACCAAATATCACAGACATCACACCTGATGTGATGCATCTGCCCATATTACATTGGGAGCTAAAACATAGGAGGCTCAAATTTCAATCTGTTCCCCACAAAAAGCCATCATATAACTTCTGAAGAATATAGCAAACAAGTCATATGGACCATTTTATGGTACTTTTTCGTCATTGCTGAGCTTGACCTCAACAGTCCACATTCATTTTCATTATGAATGGGTTCAACTGAAGAAAGTCATACTGGTTTCTAACGACATGGCGGGGTAAATAATGACAGAACTTTCAGGTTTGGTTGAGCTATTCCTTGCCTTTCAACAAGCCCAAAGACCTGGAGTAACACACAAGTTCTGGTGGCTAAAAACAGGTTCTTCTGAGCTTAGTGTTAGTAGTTTATTAGTGTTGGGTCATTCATGAACGATTTGTTAATTTTGAAAGAATATTTTATGTAACTCCGAAGAACGAGTAGTCTCAGAAAGTAATTAGTTCATTTCGTGTTGGTCGCTACAGAGGTGAACTAAACTTTCTGTTTCTCATAATTTATCCTTGGCTACTGAAATTTTAAAATGTCCATGTAATTCTGCTCAAATGTACGAAATGGTTTGAAGATTCGTCCATTTTGCTGAACGAGACGCAAAGATCCAAGTAAGTAAAATTATCCGGTCTTCCCATCACTATCGCATGCTACTTCTGACTGTGGTCACTTGCCTTGATCGATGCTCCACTGCTCTCTTCAAGTTCCCGAATTTTTGCCCCGCCTCGACCTGGCCAGGTGGACAGAGAAACAGTCATATGCTGACAACATGCATGTCTAAATTTTGTCTAGAGATTTGAATTATACCTATTATCCTCCCGACCAGACAGTTTTCCACACGCAGTGTTGTCGGCGCTGCTGAACCTGATCTCTTTCCATCACCGCGACCTTTACCAGGCCCAACCCGGGAGCGACTGTAACTGTCATCTCTACCGGCTGCACAGTCATATGCTTTTAATTCGGAGTCTCGGTCCCTCCATTTTCTCCACTGACCATCAACGTCCACTTTAGCACGTGGAGCTTCACTGCCCCACTTTGCGCCGAAACTCGCGGTTTCACGGCCCTGTGTGCCTCGAAAAGACGGAGGCTTCAATGAGTTTACCACCGGCGTAGCCTGAAGGGTCAACGGCTTTGAAGTTGCCAAACCATCCGAATCGTACTCATCCTCCCAGTCCGACATTTAATACAATCATACAAGAACAAGACTATGTTTAGTCGAAGTGTCGCTCACGGACGACCATGAGTCACTGATTGAAGGCAGCAACAAGTCGATCAATTTCAGCTCACGTGATCCCTATCGAAAATTTAGCATGGCAACCACAATTTCCGTTAAAAGAAAATGCGATAAAATTACTGCTGTAAAAATCACAAGTTAAAATAGCGTCTCTTTCAAACAGTGAAAAGGCTTTTAGATTTTGTTTTAATATTTTGAATAATTAATTTTTCTTTATTTTTTATGGAGTAGCAGTATATGATTAAGTTTATAATTATATATATGTTAAAGTTTTTTTTGTTGTTGTTGTTTTACGGGAATATGCTAAGTTAAAAAAGGTCTAGTCCGGTATTTTGGTTAAAAATGCAATACATTTTTGTAAACGATTTTATGTATCATTGGTGCACAAGCTTTAACAACTTGTGACCCACATAACCATGGATATTAAAGAGAAAATAGGCTAAGTAAAGGCCAATGAAATGTGCAATATAACGATTACATTTTAACTATTATTTACACACAAATTTAATTGATAATTAGAGGCCACCTAAAAGTTATCCATAAGACTCCAGTTGTTTAATCCATGTCTTCAGAAGCGATATGATAGGTGTGGATAAGAAACAGTTAAATATTTTAGGGGGCTTTCACACTGGGCATGTTTGCTGCATTCCGATTCCAAGTGCGATTGTTCCTGGTGCCCCCCGCAGTGTTGGTCTGGTTTCACACTCACTTTATTCTATGGAACCCTGGTCCATTTGCATTCATCTTACAACATCACAAACACGCATGGAGAACACAATGCGATTCATCATACTTAAAAATTTTTTGGTGCCATTATGCACAGCAGAGCGAACGACAACTGCGTATATGTGCGCTTCATGGTGTAACTCATCAGATATCCAGGGGAAGGTGGCTTGCTACAGCATTTTTTGAGACCGCTGATTGCAAGGAATTCATTTGCATCTTTGTTTACACTGCACGCTTACACTCGTGTCCAATGTGAAGATATCGCCACTGTCATCTCCTATTATACCCTATATTTATTACCTATAATAGTATTTATATATAGTATTTATCAGATAGACAGACAGACAGACTGTATTTATAGTGTTGATTGTACTTGTATGTCATT